>NW_019416901.1:1876795-1900043 GCF_000390285.2 Anoplophora glabripennis | reverse complement strand
GATACTTGCAAACATACTTTTATTTCATTGAGTTTTAATAATTTGTTTGTTTTTTTTCTTATTGTGAATCATTTAATCAACTTCATAGTCGCATTTTTGTTTCGTGTTTGTTTTCTTTAGGTAGTTAGATACCTAACTACTTACTTATTAATTAAAATTGATAGTCCTGAACATAGGTACTTTACTTTAATTAGTTTTGTTTTCACATTGTTGGTAGTTACCTATATTGTTTTAAATTTAAAGGTTTTGCATTTTTAATTTTGAGTTCGTTTGTTGTCTTTAGGTATATAGACATATCGTGAATTATTTTAAAATTAATATTAAGGTCGCATTAGATGAAAGATTATTGATTTTTTGTTTGTTACGATTTAACTCAAAAACTACTCAACCAATTTTACCGAAAGCTACATTTCCTCGGAGTAACATAGGCTATTTTATATTTGCCCGTGCGAAGCCGGGGCGGGGTGCTAGTTATTACTAAAAATTCACATTCAATTACAAAACAGTGAAAATGTTGACAATATTAAAGTTAGGTTATAGACCGAACAGTGCGGAAGGTCAAGATTCACTCTCGCTGTATGTCAGCTGTTAGGAGCTGTGCGAAAACGGATTTAAATAATGATTTGAAAATACTTTCTTTCGTAATCTACTCATTTGCCACTATCTACCCTTAAAATTAATGACATTATGACTGAATCACCCTATATATTTAAAAATTTAACAAAAAATATAAATATTCTTAATAATGAGCAAGTATTACGAAGAAAATACAAAAACAATCCGTGGACGACACCCTTTACCGCATTATTAACAACCCCAGGTAACCCGGAACCTTGACATCCACGAAATGAAACAAAGGCAAAAAACCGGGTTCGTTACACGGGCCTGCGACTTCCTTCTCGGTAAAAATACCAGCGACGCACCGCGGCGGTCGTGTGTGACCTGCCCTTGCGGATAAGCTCGCCGCCGCCGCCGGAGAGAGGGAAAGACTTTCCTTGAACTCGGCCGCACTGGCGGGGCGAGATTTTTCCGGGCGCCAGACGTACGCATCGATTTTCCTCTCTCCGCACGCAGACTTTCCATTTCGTTCGCCGATTTCCCGACGGCCCGCCCTCCCCTCCCGCGCCGCGCCTCGCCGTTTTTACGTGACCGCCAATCATGGATCGGTGTCTGTATTTATGACAGGGAGCGCTCCGCTGCAGGCCCGGGGCACCCCGTCTGGTTACTCGGGCAACACGCACCTGGCAGGTAACTTCCTAGAGACGGCCGGAGATGACAGTCACACGGGCTCGATGAAAAGATGTCGGTGAGATACAACATACAACATGTACTATATCTTCAATGGTCGGTCCTATTTAATGCTAGTCGGCGCATTAGTCCGCAGAGTAGTTGTTCCGCACGATACAAACTTTACTTCGTCTAGTGCAACACTGGTCTTGCTTTTATGGAACCAGGGGATTAATATTCACGTCGTATCTTTTGAAAGACATCAAAATAGCCATATTGCGTTCGTTTAGTCGGTCGTCTGTACTGATAAGACCTAATAATTTCGAAACCGGAATCCTAGGTGGTCTATTTCTAAATCCTATAGGTATTCGCTTTAAAAATAAAAAAAATACTTTTATTACTTTTTCGCTTTCTAGGGACATTTTACATGGGTTCAGGACAAACTTATATTAAATATGTATAAAACTGTAATACTGTTGATTAGAGAGGGACGAAGCACGGATATGTTTTAAAATAACTCTTATTGGCGGCATGCACAATGGATCGTAAGATCTGAGAACTCTGGGTACCTGTGTCGCCTTCACAACTCGATTTGTGTCATACATTTGCAAAAACGTGTTTGAAGTTACAATTTTTCGATATATTTTCTGTTTTGAAAATTATTCACATAACTGTCAGGTAAATACAAAAAAAAATCATATAATTTGTGCGAAAATTTTTTCATTTTAGCTTTTTGTCGTCACGTTTTTGTAAAAAATATATCAGAACATATTTGTAAATGTTTACAAATGTCGTAGCAAATGTTCTGGGGTGTTAAAAATATATACAAGGTGTACAACTGCTTCGGTCAAGGGAAAATGGCATGTACTCTTTTTCCTTTTATAAATATACAGGGTGTGAGAAGTTTGCCATTACTTCAGCATGAGATAGAGTAATCATAAATGAACAAAAAAGTTGTATATCACAGGGGCGTAAGATTAACAGTTTTCAAAATACAGCGAGTATTAATATTGGGGAGTTTCATCACAACGTGACAACAGCGCTTAATCTAATACTACACAGTTGAAGCATACCACGTGTGCACGCGGCAGACTTGTCCTATGGAGTAACAAAAATGTAAACAATTATTATTGTGAAACATTTAGTAAATTTCAAGATAATTGTTTTCCAGTTTCAAAAAAATTAAAAAAAGATTCACGTCATCCAAATAATTTACGTATTAAAAATAATTAAGGTATTTACCAAAAAGCAAAATTCAGTAATTTTTAAACACACAAGTACAAAACAAACTACAACATATGCTCAAAATGTCCACGACCATTTTCTATGCACCCACGACACCTTCGAAACACTTGAAGAAAAGGAAATAGTGGTACGCAAAAAACACTCAGGCACGGTCCAATTCCAAATACCAACTGAACTGCGTATTGCTGGATAGCTTAGTACCTCGAATTATCCGCCACGCCATTGTCACATTGCTCGATATGAATTTTATCGAATTTTAAATTTATTACAACGCTAATTATTTTTTAAAATTAAGCATAAAGAAGTTCAAACAAGTGATAAACATTGTTTTTTATGGTATTCTATGCACGCAGTTATGTCAATATTCCTTAATTAATCGAACTTTTGTACATCAACTTGAGATGTTGGTAGTTTTTCTCGGAGTTTAGGACCCATGTCATATAAGGTTTTTTTTGTTTATTTTAATGTATTGTCTGTTAAAATTAAGGCAGCCTTCTAACGCCCTGTATACAATCTTTCACACGTAAAATATGTTACTTTAAAGGAGCTCTATCATAGCTTAAAGTTTGTTAAACTATTTTTTGACTTCCCGTATTTCGAGCAAACTTCATTATACCCGAAAATTTGGGAGGTTGTTGCTTTGGCAACCTCTGCCTCCGGAAGCGAATAATGGAAGTCCAGCCTAAGGCGAAGGGGATTTTGTAATTCAATTTGTCGAGGTAGTTTACATGTAAATACGGAGGTTTCATTTGAAGATTTTCCGATAAAATTATACAGGCTATATTTCACATACACGACTGTTCCGTTTTTTTTATCATGTATCTGTTTCCGTATTAATAGTTATGAAATTTTGCACCCCCGAGTTAGAGGACTGCCAGGAAAAGTCTACGTCTTTTCCAGGAACAACCAGTTTAATTTTAGAAAGTGTGCAAAGTGTAGATCACACCAAATTCCGCTGCACTGCACTGCTAGACAATTTGTCAACCACTTGTCAACAGCTGAGATTTATTGCCCAGTCGCCCAGCGCGGCTGTGTTTGCGCGCCGTTTGCCCGCGCGCGCATTCTTCAACCGGGCGTATACATTTCTACCACCTCCACGTTTAGTTCAACCAGACCTGTATATGGGTATGGCTAAATAAATGTGGGAACAATTTTTTCAAATATTTCAATGCCGAGTTGCTGCGTCAGCGACCGAACCTGGTACATACTTCCAAACTCTTGGTTCTTCAACTGAGATCGGAAAGACTTACAATGCATGATTTTTAGCTCTTGTAATTCAGCGTCGCGCGCCTGTTTTATTGCTTAATTTTCAAGTCATCCTAAAGCCAAATGCGTAAAAGAAACTACCTCGGTTGATACATCAATTTTGAAACTAATTTAAAAAGTATGTAATCTGGCCCTCGTGGCAAACTTTTACGATCCCCTTACGCAGGGAGCGAAGGCTGTATATGCCTTATTTCGATTTATTTTACATATACTGAGTGGACCAAATTGAATTCAAAACGGAATAGCGAAACCGCAGCGTACTGTGTCTTTTCGTTTCAGAGATACGGAGCGTTTATTAGAAAATGGCGACGTTGCTTAGCATTCGGTAAGGGTAAAGTACATTCATAGATTTAAGAGAATGACTTGTTGCCCATCTAGGGACCGTACTTGGAATAATCTTTTATGGGAACAGTTTACAAGTAAAATAGATTAAATTCTTGCAAAACCAGTCATTTTAATAGTCCATGTGAACCAAGTGCATAATTTTGATCATTCAATCATTTCCTATGTTAAAACTGTTGAACATTCATGTTGCGAATACCACAGATATATTTATTAATGATGTAGGTGATAATACTGATACTAGAGCTGTATTAAATAAATTTATATATTTATATTAATATCTATGTTATTATTGTTACTTGTTACTATTATAGTAAGGTATTTTTTGATATTTTTATTGTAATATTATTATAAATTTATTTTTGGGAAAATATTTGCTATTATTAAACTAGATCTTGTTATCTTTCTAGGAAATGTAAAAGTGAATAATAATCAATAAATAACAATAATTACAAAATATAACCACTCTATATACATTTTATTGACACTGTGACAATATTCGCACGAAACAGAGGTCATTATTTGCACCGTGACGTAATTTGTCAAAAACAAGCTCATGCTATCTGTTACTATATTTAAACACAAACAAAAAACTCGATACGCACCATTTTGTATTGTATTATGTACTTAATTTGTATTAAATTCTATTCCCACATATGTGCAGGATGGAAATCAGAATAACTTATTTTTATTAATGATGATTATCTTAACTGATTCTTAGAAAAACATTTAAAATTTCATGTTTTCTTTTCCCAATTTTAAGTGCTTCTTTCACATCAGATACCATTTCAGGCTGATGGTATCCTAATAGAACGCCTTAGTGGAAAGGTATTTTAGAAATTAAAACTATGATAAATATTGCAGCAATAATTGTTTTTTTTCTACTAATGAACAATTATACATGTGACGGGAGCTCACGAAAGAAAATTTGCAGTTTGTTCATCCTCAGATATTTTCAAAGCCTCCTAGATTTAAAATTTTAAGCGTGTATGAAAATATTTTCCTGCATTATTAAGTAATGATACTGGGGTTTTAATGGTGCTGATTAAGGCTTCGTAGACTGATTTTCGTAGAATCTCTAAATTGAGTTTGTAATATTTCCTCGTATAAAATTTTTGCCGCATGTGCACAGAAAATACGGTGTCAACATATCTACCATTCAGTATTCCTTTAAACCGCCATATTTCACTTGAATACACCATGAAAACTCAGGATTTCAGTAATCTATCATTTAATAAATAGCAATTTATCATAGGAAAATGATATTTGTTTTTAAATAGACCCTAAATTCGCATTTATTCGGACGCTTCTATCACCGTTGTCTGGGGAGCGGGCTTAGGGATTATTATAGCAGATCTTCTCATACAGAGTCTAGCCCGAGAACAACAAGGGCATGCTAACGAGAGCTTAGGAAGTTCAAGTACATTTTGATGTAAGTTATATACCTTTTTTCACTCTAGTTTCTCGTGACAAAAGTGTGACTACATGTTTGTTGCATAAGTAATTGTTTTTTAATGAAGAATGGTTTAAAAATATTTTCAGTGGCCATTTTAAGATGGCGTCGTTGAATAATTCATGTCGGGTTATTCGCAATAAGCGCCCGTCTGCCCAATCGGCCCGCAAATAGACCCATATTGACACTTTTGTGTGAAATTGTGTAGACGACAGTAAACGTCGCGACGTTCGCCGGGGGTAGGGGGTGTGTCGTGTCTGCGTCCTTGACCTTGGACCACCTAGCGCTGGCTAGGGTAGTCGCGCTCAACCCTCGACGGGGATTATTTAGCAATTGAAGTGGGCCCGGAGGGGTGGGAAACCGAAAGGCAATTACGTATTGGGCGCATCGCCGTCTGCAAAAAAATCCTCCGGTCGCTCGGTTTGATTCTTCTTCCATGGTACTGCCATATACGGTGGCATTGTTGCATTATGCTTCCGATGATTACACAGAACTATTTTTTTGTCGTATCTTCGATTATTTTTAATCGATTAATTCGGTTATGTTAGTATTGAATCGGACAGTGTAACTTGATGGTATTTATGTTTCATTTAATAGTCCAGTCACTGAAACATTTTGGCTACCAATTTTTTCGGATGGAATGGATTGACGTGAAATTTGAACTGTAGCTAGGGAATAGCCCAAGAAACAAATGTTATATAGTGCTGATGTGTGCTTTTACCCTAGGGGTGGATGCCACCACTTCTGGAGGGTGGATTTTTTTTATTAAAAATAATTTTAAGCAAAAAATGTTCTATAAGAATTTTTTGTACAGTCAATACTTTTTGAGTTATTTGCGCCTAAACATGTTCGTTTTTAGCCCAAAGAATGCATGTTTTTAAGCCATTTTTCGCGAATATCTCAAAAACTACAAGTTTTATCAAAAAAATGATCATAAGCAAATATGAAGGTAATTAAATAGCAGATTGCTTTTTATTTTTGTAGGTGGTATAGAACCCGAGTTATGACTTCCAGAAGCTGAAGTCAATTTCGAAGATAGCTATAATCGAAAAGTTCAACGTCCTGTAGCGGAAAAATTAAAGATTTTTCGAGGAAAACTTATATAACACTTATTAAAGTTCTTGAAAAGACCTTTAAATTGAGTGGTGGTAAAAGACGTTAGCATGAAAACTAATAAAAAATCAAAATAAAATGATTGTCTTGATTTTTGAGAAAAAAAAAATCGGTATTAAAATTAATGACTTGACGGAACAAAAATTAAACGTATTCCTTCTGTAATTTTCTTTATTTATGTATTAACAGTAGATTCTGGGAATTTGAACGAATTTAGAAGCCAAAATTTTCAAAAATATTTCATTTACTTTTGAATTAAATTTTTCAATTTTTAAAAAAATCGCTGTTTTTCAAAGTATTTCAAAAACTAACAAAGTTATAAAAAAATTATAGAATAAGAAATTGTAGGACAAAATTTGACTGAGTTATGACTGTTAGAAGCTCAAATCTGAGCTCCAAGACTGCCTTTCCTGAGCTCTTTTAGCTTACAAATCTAAAAAACGAAACGCCCAAAAAAACTGCAAATCACAGAACTTAAAGTGCTTTAAATTCCCTACAAAATGGTTTTTTGAGTAAATTTATAACTTTAAAGAATCCGATTTTAGTATTAACTTGTTTGCGCTAGTGTTTACATTAGTTTTTCAAAGTATCAAAAATGGCTATATGTATATGGAAAAAAGACGAAAATCGCATGAGTTAGAAAGTGTCTCCTGGTTCCTCTGACCTTTTATTAAAACCAAAAGGAAGGTGGAGGTAGGTACACAGAAATGCGAGCTTTAAAAGAACCCCTTTACACTTCGAAGCAATTCATCGAATTCAATGCGATCTCTCGTTGATCCCTTCCCTAATTTTTCCTATATTAATAAATTTTTAACGAGGCTATGAAGAAGCCGAAAGGACCGGGAGAATAACGCTTTGATCTCGATCACTTCTGAAAGAAAATGTTTTGTCTCGCGGTATTTAATAGCCACGAGGAAATTCCTATGGAAATTTATGACGCTCGAATGAGAAAAGTTTGATAAATTTCGCGCAAGTCGACATGTCGGCGACAGTGGCGTAGGCTCGGAAGCAGATTCACGTCAACTGTGTGGATGCTTGTATTTCTTGTATAAACTGTAAAATCTTGCGCAATGAGTCCCACTCTATCTCTAAAATAAATACACTATTACTCTTATTCATTTTTTTTGTTACAGTAATTGCTATTTGCAAGCACATATGCAACCAGACTCAAGATGAGTACGAGTCAGATCGACTTGTTGATAAATTCAAATAATCATAAAGTACTTCTATCTTCTCCAAAAAATGGTTGTTGTTAAATATGGGACACAAGATCATACGAGGAAAATAATTTTTTTTTTTTTTCGTGTAGAGGCAATATTTTTTCTTAAATGTAGTATTCCACAAAACCCTACCTATTTTACAATATCTTTTTTGTTTTAATATACAATTTGATACGAAGTATCTAGGTATGATAAGGAAATAGTTTCATAGATAAGCTAACAAATAAATATCTAAAAATTCCAAAGACTGATAGGTAATAATAAAAGATAAACACATATTCAAGGAAATAAAATGACTATCTTTTTTTTGGAAGGTTCAGCGCCGCTGGTAGAAAGTGTTGAAATTTGTTGGCGTCAAAAACTTGACTAATCAATCATTTTTAAAATAAATAATACAGGAAAGTAGCTCGAGCTTGGGACGAAAGAATCGACCTTTTGAGATTATTGACAGGCATTCATCGAAAAATGTTGAAATATCGCGGTTTCAAAATGTTGGTAATTAGAATTGAGTTTCCATATTTGAATAAAAAGGCAAGTACTGAGGTTATTGGTTGTTTGGAAAATACCTATGTAAAGCGTAACACTAAAAACATAAATTCCTGCTTATTCTATTTAAACTTAACTGTAGGTATATTTTTCTGTTCCAGTTGGTAACATTTCTTGTTATTAATTTGTTACATTTGTTAATCCAATATTTCTCTTAAAAACATTACATATTGTAGTCCGCGGAGTAGTTGTTTCTCGCTATATCATCAATTGAAAATTCACATGTAGTCTTTGTTCGTGCTCAGGTCGTCTGCACTCAACCTTAGATGTCTGCTGATCCACCCGCACACATTTTGATCGATTATTATCCTCATAGGTTGGTTTAGATTGAACTTTAAGTTTAAGGCAAGGTTAAGGTAATTTTTAATGAGCTTAAGGGTAGAGTTTTACGAAATAATAATTATACATTTAAAAAAAAGTGAAGTGAAACAATGAATAATGAACGCCGTGTAATTCATAAAGCAGTCTGGATTTTGTAAAGCTTGGGTTTTTCTTCTTATATTATTTAAACTGTAATTTATCTTTGTGCAAAGCGCGTTTGCAAAGTTGGAGAAATTAATTTATTTTTCAATTAAATTTATGTCTTTCAATTAAAAAAATTAATTTTTTTTTCTTGAAACACTCGAATAAAGAAACGTCAATGTTTTTCGATACCAGAAATCTAGATATACAAGAAGATAGAGAAAGTGTTTTTACAATCTTTGCTCAGGCATGCTGCGTTAATTAAGCATAATTGGCCAATTTCTCGGAGATGTCCTACGTCACGCCTTGCAGTCACATTTTTGACACTTTCCGGAACGTGTGGCATGCCAGAGTGGCGTTTTGATTTAGGAGGCTTGTCAAGGCGAGGTAGATTTGACAGGTTCACACGGTGGCGCTACGGATGACCGAAAGGACCTTATGGCCGTCGCAAACGACACGCCCTCGATGTAAGAGGATACAAACTGAAACCAGACCAAATTAAACACCAGGTAATTTGAGAAATACCATAAGCAACATTCATTTTGTAGTGAAATATATCTCTACCTACATGTTTAAACAGAATGATTTGGAAAAAGCTAACTAAAATTTCGGAGGCATAATTTCCACGGAGTTGTCGATCACAGATTGCTATGAAAAACAAAACAACGATATTTCCACTTGTCAAGATGCATGACTTGCTGAGAAAAATAATGGAAAAATTGATATAAAATATTTACTTGAAATTATTAAAGTTTGTTATTTTCATAATCATTGAGATTTATCCCGGCAAAATATGGCTGGAAATATATTTAAGAAATACTTGTTCAAGTGTTCAAAATTAGCTTAACCGTCTCGGAATCATTTCTATGATTTTTGAAAATATGTACCAAAATTGAGAATATTATAAAATTTTTCGTAGTCTGATTTGATTTAATCCTAAAATTCCTCTTAAAATTATAGAAATAATAATGTTTCGGAAAAAAGTTGCATGAAATTATCGGATATACATATTTTCTAGCTCAAACACATTTGGAATTGTAAAGCGTAATTCTTTCGAGAAAAAAGGCATGTGTGGTCGGCCTAATTTACGCACGTGGGCTTTTGCATTATATTATACACATTATTGTCACTGTTTTATGCTTTTTTCATCATTATCATCATCGTTGTTACAATATACACTAGGCACAAAAATTAAGGGATATTAAAAAAATCGCAAAATTTATGGTGATTTTCAAAGAGCTGTAACTTGGATGGAAATGATCGTAGAGAGAATAAAAAAAAAGGAAATTGAAGCTTCAAGTGTCTAGTTTTCAGATCTGCAGTTTAAAATTGTTTAGCCTCAGCAGATTTTGAGTACCTAATTATAAAAAAATCAACGGGAAAAAAATGTAAATTTTTTGCTTTTATTAAAAAGACCTGTGGACTTCAAAAATTTTTTTTGGTAATTTCATCATAATGCTCTTTTAGATAATTTAATTCTCTTCAATTTGAGTGGTTTGAGTTATTTGTCGGAGTTATCGTCGATTAAAGCAAAAAAATCATTTTTGATTTTTGGCAATCAATTACTCGGGAAATAATGGTCGTACAGAAAATCCATGTAGGGTTTTGAAAACTGCAAAGTATTCTCTACAAGTCGCAACTATGAGTATTTGATAAAAAAAAAAAAATCAGATTTTTTTTTTGACAATGGTTAGAAAAAAGATAAAAAAATGTATAATTAGGGATATTTGAACACTTGGCATAACTTTGCAAATAATGAATAAACTAAGGATATCGGCTGTAATTGTCCAACCTCAAAGTATCCTAAAGGAACCCTGATAATTTCAAAACGCTGCGCAATTTTTTTCCTAGTGAAGCAAAATTGTGCAAAATCTCTAATCTGTCCACCTTTCGGTCGATGACAAAATTTAATCTAAGTAATGATCGTTACGGCAACGGAAACACCGGTCAACACCGGAACTAATCCGCAAAAATGCAGTAAGCTTCTGTTTTCTGAAATTCACATTTTCGCGTTTCGAGTCTATCGTCATTGCGTAGAGCGTAAAAATAGACATGGCTAACGAGCGCAGGTTGTGGATAATTTTTTCAATATTGCTGCTTTAACTAAACACTGGTCTAGACAAAGCTGTAAAAACTCAGGAAAGGCGAAATCTATTTCACAGTTAATCAATCACTTTTTAAAACAAACTGCTTTATTATGATATGCGGTAGTAAAACGTGTTATTCAGAATAACAGAATAAAAATAGAGTAATTACTTAAAAATGCGTAAAATTTTGCTAAGAAAAAAATTATACGGATTCTAAAGGTAAAAAAAAAATAAATTTGCGGTACTTAGTAACCTTATTTCAGACGAATCCTTCGCGTATGTACGAAACGGCTTGCCGGCAGATTTTACGGCCCATAATTTTATATAAAAAATAATATAGAGGCACGTAAATTATAATGCACCTTGCTGCAGCCATAAATTTAAATAAAATTGACTGCCCTATTGTCGTAGAGTTCTTTTCCATTGTTATGGGAAATAGTCCCGAAGAATATTAATTTGAAACCGTGAAATATATCTATCATTGTCTTTAGGCGTACAGCTTTACAGGGACGGGTTGCCCCTAACTACAAATTATACAAAATAAAGAAAATTTCTTTTTTTTTCAAAAGCATTCAACAATTTTGCAAAAATATAATTACGTTTTCTACCTCAGTAATTTAATCGACATTGTCGGTGTTGATGGTTCACAAAATGTACTAATATTCCGACTCTTCTTACACACAATTTTTCTTTCAAAAAATTCACCGAAAAAGAAAGCAGTTAATTGTTGTAGGTGCCTACATTGCAACATATATAACATTAACAATATTTCATTAACACCATCGTAACAAATTAAATAAAAATGCAATAAAATAAATACACTATTTTAGCTGTGAATTTTATTAGTTTAAAAATTTATTAGGAATATATTTGAAATCAAACATAAATAACAAGATTTTAATACAAAGACAACCTTTAGAGGAAATGCCAATGCTTTTATTAAAAAAATTGCGGTAATAAATAATAATTGCCAACTGATAAAGATAAAAACAATCGCCAATTTTTAGATACCGAAACCATTTATGATACCAAAATTAAATTTATAGAATATTATATATAGACGTCAATTTACAAGCAGAGGAATAAAAGTGCTAAATCCATTTTGTCGCAAACTTCCTTCATAGTTTTATAGTCCGGTCAAAATAGACATTTCAAATAACGAAAATTCCGACAGAGCTAAATTTTGGTGGAGACCTTGGGTACACCATTAGAAATAAAGTGTCAACAGTCCCCATCGATCCCATGTGTGCTAAAAAAGTTATTCGTGGTCAAAGGTCAAAATTTGAGGTTTTTTGGAAGTACCCTACCTCACAGGTGGTGTGGAAATGTGTGCATATCATGTAGAACGTGACCCCTTCAACTATTAGAATCGCGATATCTCAGGAATGGTGATTCTTAGAAAAAAAAAATCCAAAAAACCTTAAATTTTGACTTTTGACCCCGAATAACTTTTTTAGCACACATGGGATCGATGGGGACTTTTGAGACTTTATTTCTAATGGTGTACCCAAGGTCTCCGCCAAAATTTAGCTCTGTCGGAATTTTCGTTATTTGACCACTATTTTTGTGACTAATTTGACCGGACTATTTATGGTTTTCATGGGGTCGTAAACCCGAAATATCGTTTGTTATCTTCCTAGGAACCTAACAAAATGCGTACTGGAAATTGCAAAAGCTTTATCTGATATTTTGAGTCATGTACTAAAATAAGAAATATTTATTTACAAGGTTCCAACAGATAAACGATTAATCACTGCTATACCTCAATAATTATAAAATGATACGAAATAGAAATAAGTTTTTCGTAGGTGATGATTATAGAAAAACGAAGGAATGTCATTTGGCGGAAATGTTTACCAGTTTAAGCTAAATTAATCTTGGATCTTTATTAAAAAAATATCTATGCAAATATACAGCAGGTGTATTCTTAGAAAAATGATCTACATTATAAAAAGATTACGATAATAGCGTTTAAAAAATTTACAAAAATAATAATTTCTTTGTTTCATTGTCAGTACCGAAAGCTTGTTATCTACAATTTTTTGTTCCATTAGTATTAAAACATAAATGATTACTAGAAGACCATTTTGTTAGATTGTCCAGTAAATCGTTACAATTTCTCTCCAAATTCCCATCATTAGAGCCCGTACTAAGGAAGTGTGATCACCACAGATAGCAAAACCTGTGTTTAATTTAATAGAACCTAAGTCATTTATATAAAATAAAAAAGCAGTAGGCCCAGAACTGAACCTTGTAGTACACCCGTCCGGACAAGGTACTGTGCAAAATACCTAGCTCTTATAGCAGCATATTGAGACTTACTCTCAAGGAAAGTTTGTCAGAAATTTATCTTTGATCGAGAAAAGCATTGGAAAAGCGTATTTGTTTTGGAAGTGTTTGAGCATTTCTTTTTTTTTAATAAAAAATGTTGAGTTTTTCACTAGTTGATTACAACAAAACGTTTGCTCATTGCCTAAACCATTTTGAACTAAATATTGATTTCAGAAATCAATGCAACTCTGAATAAAGTACCAATCTGCCTTTTTTCGGTCATATCATAAAATTCTTATTGTTCAAAAACATGTTACTTTTCCCCTGTTTCAAAAAGTGTTGCTTTCCACTCTTATTGCATAAGTAACTCTATATTTCCCATTAGAGTACCAGGATTTGTTTCGGATCAGCCCTTTTCTCCCCTCAGTCCGGACCTGCGCGCAGGATCGTCTTGAAGAGAAAGAAATCACCAGCCGGAAAATAATTCCCGCGATGCAATTATTCATTTCCTGTAAGTCTACCTCACATCCAGCGCTGTTGTTTTAGGCCGAATGCTTTGTTTGACTGTAGAAAAGCAGCCACTTAATGCCGTTATTAAAATACTATTATGTTAAAGTATTTCTTTCTCCCGCTCGAGGCATCAAGGAGGCCGTCTGTTTGAGANTATTTGATAAAAAAAAAATTCAGATTTTTTTTTTGACAATGGTTAGAAAAAAGATAAAAATATGTATAATTAGGGATATTTGAACACTTGGCATAACTTTGCAAATAATGAATAAACTAAGGATATCGACTGTAATTGTCCAACCTCAAAGTATCCTAAAGGAACCCTGATAATTTCAAAACGCCGCGCAATTTTTTTCCTAGTGAAGCAAAATTGTGCAAAATCTCTAATCTGTCCACCTTTCGGTCGATCACAAAATTTAATCTAAGTAATGATCGTTACGGCAACGGAAACACCGGTCAATACCGGAAACTAATCCGCAAAAATGCAGTAAGCTTCTGTTTTCTGAAATTCACATTTTCGCGTTTCGAGTCTATCGTCATTGCGTAGAGCGTAAAAATAGACATGGCTAACGAGCGCAGGTTGTGGATAATTTTTTCAATATTGCTGCTTTAACTAAACACTGGTCTAGACAAAGCTGTAAAAACTCAGGAAAGGCGAAATCTATTTCACAGTTAATCAATCACTTTTTAAAACAAACTGCTTTATTATGATATGCGGTAGTAAAACGTGTTATTCAGAATAACAGAATAAAAATAGAGTAATTACTTAAAAATGCGTAAAATTTTGCTAAGAAAAAAATTATACGGATTCTAAAGGTAAAAAAAAAATAAATTTGCGGTACTTAGTAACCTTATTTCAGACGAATCCTTCGCGTATGTACGAAACGGCTTGCCGGCAGATTTTACGGCCCATAATTTTATATAAAAAATAATATAGAGGCACGTAAATTATAATGCACCTTGCTGCAGCCATAAATTTAAATAAAATTGACTGCCCTATTGTCGTAGAGTTCTTTTCCATTGTTATGGGAAATAGTCCCGAAGAATATTAATTTGAAACCGTGAAATATATCTATCATTGTCTTTAGGCGTACAGCTTTACAGGGACGGGTTGCCCCTAACTACAAATTATACAAAATAAAGAAAATTTCTTTTTTTTTCAAAAGCATTCAACAATTTTGCAAAAATATAATTACGTTTTCTACCTCAGTAATTTAATCGACATTGTCGGTGTTGATGGTTCACAAAATGTACTAATATTCCGACTCTTCTTACACACAATTTTTCTTTCAAAAAATTCACCGAAAAAGAAAGCAGTTAATTGTTGTAGGTGCCTACATTGCAACATATATAACATTAACAATATTTCATTAACACCATCGTAACAAATTAAATAAAAATGCAATAAAATAAATACACTATTTTAGCTGTGAATTTTATTAGTTTAAAAATTTATTAGGAATATATTTGAAATCAAACATAAATAACAAGATTTTAATACAAAGACAACCTTTAGAGGAAATGCCAATGCTTTTATTAAAAAAATTGCGGTAATAAATAATAATTGCCAACTGATAAAGATAAAAACAATCGCCAATTTTTAGATACCGAAACCATTTATGATACCAAAATTAAATTTATAGAATATTATATATAGACGTCAATTTACAAGCAGAGGAATAAAAGTGCTAAATCCATTTTGTCGCAAACTTCCTTCATAGTTTTATAGTCCGGTCAAAATAGACATTTCAAATAACGAAAATTCCGAGAGAGCTAAATTTTGGTGGAGACCTTGGGTACACCATTAGAAATAAAGTGTCAACAGTCCCCATCGATCCCATGTGTGCTAAAAAAGTTATTCGTGGTCAAAGGTCAAAATTTGAGGTTTTTTGGAAGTACCCTACCTCACAGGTGGTGTGGAAATGTGTGCATATCATGTAGAACGTGACCCCTTCAACTATTAGAATCGCGATATCTCAGGAATGGTGATTCTTAGAAAAAAAAAATCCAAAAAACCTTAAATTTTGACTTTTGACCCCGAATAACTTTTTTAGCACACATGGGATCGATGGGGACTTTTGAGACTTTATTTCTAATGGTGCACCCAAGGTCTCCGCCAAAATTTAGCTCTGTCGGAATTTTCGTTATTTGACCACTATTTTTGTGACTAATTTGACCGGACTATTTATGGTTTTCATGGGGTCGTAAACCCGAAATATCGTTTGTTATCTTCCTAGGAACCTAACAAAATGCGTACTGGAAATTGCAAAAGCTTTATCTGATATTTTGAGTCATGTACTAAAATAAGAAATATTTATTTACAAGGTTCCAACAGATAAACGATTAATCACTGCTATACCTCAATAATTATAAAATGATACGAAATAGAAATAAGTTTTTCGTAGGTGATGATTATAGAAAAACGAAGGAATGTCATTTGGCGGAAATGTTTACCAGTTTAAGCTAAATTAATCTTGGATCTTTATTAAAAAAATATCTATGCAAATATACAGCAGGTGTATTCTTAGAAAAATGATCTACATTATAAAAAGATTACGATAATAGCGTTTAAAAAATTTACAAAAATAATAATTTCTTTGTTTCATTGTCAGTACCGAAAGCTTGTTATCTACAATTTTTTGTTCCATTAGTATTAAAACATAAATGATTACTAGAAGACCATTTTGTTAGATTGTCCAGTAAATCGTTACAATTTCTCTCCAAATTCCCATCATTAGAGCCCGTACTAAGGAAGTGTGATCACCACAGATAGCAAAACCTGTGTTTAATTTAATAGAACCTAAGTCATTTATATAAAATAAAAAAGCAGTAGGCCCAGAACTGAACCTTGTAGTACACCCGTCCGGACAAGGTACTGTGCAAAATACCTAGCTCTTATAGCAGCATATTGAGACTTACTCTCAAGGAAAGTTTGTCAGAAATTTATCTTTGATCGAGAAAAGCATTGGAAAAGCGTATTTGTTTTGGAAGTGTTTGAGCATTTCTTTTTTTTTAATAAAAAATGTTGAGTTTTTCACTAGTTGATTACAACAAAACGTTTGCTCATTGCCTAAACCATTTTGAACTAAATATTGATTTCAGAAATCAATGCAACTCTGAATAAAGTACCAATCTGCCTTTTTTCGGTCATATCATAAAATTCTTATTGTTCAAAAACATGTTACTTTTCCCCTGTTTCAAAAAGTGTTGCTTTCCACTCTTATTGCATAAGTAACTCTATATTTCCCATTAGAGTACCAGGATTTGTTTCGGATCAGCCCTTTTCTCCCCTCAGTCCGGACCTGCGCGCAGGATCGTCTTGAAGAGAAAGAAATCACCAGCCGGAAAATAATTCCCGCGATGCAATTATTCATTTCCTGTAAGTCTACCTCACATCCAGCGCTGTTGTTTTAGGCCGAATGCTTTGTTTGACTGTAGAAAAGCAGCCACTTAATGCCGTTATTAAAATACTATTATGTTAAAGTATTTCTTTCTCCCGCTCGAGGCATCAAGGAGGCCGTCTGTTTTAGATTTCGAGTACGTGAACTGTTTGTTTTTTTACTGTTTTTTCTTTGCAACTAAAAAAAAATTTGTATAAAATAAAAAAGTTTGTATTTCAGTCGAGTAAATTTATATTTTTTTTTATTTAGAGGGTAAAAGAAAAAACATTATACTTTGTCGGCATTTCGTCGTTTTTATTCCGGCATATTCAGAACACAAAATGGATTAACTTTAAATTGTATTTTACACGAAAACGAAAACTGTTTTAATCGCAGGGGCCTGAAGGTGTAATGACAACGAAACGTCGACAAAGTGTGTAAAGTGTTTTTTTGTTATACCTACCTACTCCCTAACCTAATCCGGATCAGAAAAAAAAGTAACAATCGGAGGCCACCAACAAATATTTAAAGAAATAGTGAATAATAATGCATCGAATTTTATGATAAAATATGCTTTTTCTCGTAGTTCGTGAGCATGACTTCATTCGATGAGAATTTAGGAACATTTTTGGAATAAATTTCAGCTAACTTGCTCGATGTCTATAAGATAAATTTATTATTTCTTTTTTTAGATCGTTTGAAAAAGATGCAACTTTTTTTAGATCCTTAAATAGATCTCAGTTATTAGGTATGTCCATAATGCTTTAAAAATATCAACGAAATAGTCAATTCACAAAAAAAAGCAGTTGTATAATACTTACAGCTTTCAGGAGCATACATAATTCGCATCTTACCTGGAACGAAAAGGTACATTTTAGTTGGAAATACTTACACCTACTATACAGGGTGAATCAAAATTCAGTACAAAGAATTTAGAGGCTATTTTTGAGGTCAAAATAAGACTTTTTCCTATAAACCTGAGTCCAAACTAAATTTTTTAATATTTCACCGTAAATAGTTATAAAATTTGAAAATATGATGTGCATTCAACTCTTCATCAGCCAATATCTCGGAAACAGTAGAAACGGTTGGTCTTGAGAGATTTCGACCAAGGATCCCCTTTTTGCTTAAAATTGGCAGGGGAATAAACGCACTAATACGAAACGTCAATGTACAGGGTAGCAAAAAAAGTTAGGGCCTATTTAATTCTAGCGTACCCTTATAGGTTGCGCCCTCTACCCCAAGTTTTATGCGTACATTTATATCTATTTGGAAATTATTCCTAAAAAAATTGAAAAAAATAAAAAACTTTGACACCCTGTATATCGAAAACTAAGCATTTGTGGACACACGTTTATAGGGGGAGAAAATCTTATTTTGACCTCAAAAATACGCCACTAAATTCTTTGTACTGAATTTTGAATCACCCTGCCTAATTTTCATTAATTATATTCATTGACGAAGTTTGAAACATACAAAATAGTCCAGTTGGTAGGGGTCCGGTCTGTGTCAAACCTTGATAACCCGGAAATAACTACACATGCCTACTTTAAATGATGAGTACAATAACAGGCTAATTTGCTGACAAAGTATTTTTCAGGAAAAAAGTTATTAACAATTTAATAGTGAAAAAAATTTTTTTTGGTAGTTTTCTTTAAATAACTCAGCGGGATGACTTTGTACGAAAAAATGCTTATGACATGATTTTGTTCGTAATAAAAATAGCTACAAAATGGCGGTGGTCCGATTACGAAATTTGTAATAACAAAGCCGTGAGATTGAAAAAACGGTATAAAACGTCAATTTTTTTAAGTTGCTGTAAAAATGTCTGTTATTCAAAGAAAACTACTAAAAAAAATTTTTTTCACTATTAAATTGTTAATAAATTTTTCCCTGATAAAATACTTTGTCAGCAAATTAGCCTGTTATTGTACTCATCATTTAAAGTAGGCCTGTGTAGTTATTTCCGAGTTATCAAGGAAATGTCACCAACAGTAACTTTTCGGCCTCTGCCGACTGGATTAAAATTGTATTCTCATAGTGTCTAATAGTTATAGTTCTGGAAAATTTCGATTTAAATGAAAATTGAAGGGTTGAAGGAAACATATTTCTTATTAGAGTAGAGAGTAAGCCAAAAGATGACATTCAAATAAAATATTAAAAACTAAATCTATATTAAGGGGGTCGTCTACTTTGTCAGGTCAATCTACTTCGGAAATATAACTCATATATCAACATTTGAACGGTTTTTAAAATTAAATCGTTAAAGTTAAAGATGTTGAATTAATTCACAATCTAATACCTCGATTGTTACGATAACTTAAAAATTGTGAGAGATACAGGCTTGGTAAGTTTCAAGTGACTGATCCTGTACGTAATTATTTAAAATATATTAATTTTCTAAAATCGAGGCCAGCCATTTTCAACTCAGTCCTGAACTATTTGCCAGATCAGAAAATTCTCTAAATCAAAACGCGCAACCCAAGTGTGTTGAGGTTATAGAAACGCCGTTTTCCTCGGACCTGTTCCATCACGATAACACATTTATCGCTAGCAACAATCAAACGAACCGTTCGTTGTTGCAAAAACAACTGACAGTCAATTGCGTAGGTGTCCTATCTCTTGAACGCCCTCCAAATTATAATCTAATGTTATCTAACTATTCATAAATTACGCCTATTTGTGCCACTGCTAAGTGCCGTTCGCGACAGATTCATATCGGCACCGCGCCGACAAATCAGTTGGTCAATAGGTTTTGGCACGCCGCGTACGAATACCTAATTATAATATTAATAAACTCAAACTGTTTACTTGGGATAAACGTTGGAGAAAAGAAATCCGCTTTTTCTCTCGAGGAATGATCGATTATTTTCAAGTTTTGTGACAGCAGGATATGTAGAAATTAATACAACGACACCAAAATCACTCCGATCTGACCACCCCTGCGCCCAGCGATCGCGATCTGTGTTGGGCATTGAAAGTTTATTCCCCCTCTTAAAAATTGTAGAAGCCTTTAAATCTCCATTTTAAATACAGTAGCAGATTCAAGAAATCGACAGCAATGTCTTCACAACAAACCTTAGCGCTTATACCTGTTTACAGGATTTAAGAATGCGAAGAATAACAGCATCTTTATTACTATTATAATTACATAAATACTATTGCCGTCACATACCATCTCGAGCATATACAGAAACCTGATAAGTTTCGAGCAGTATACAGGGTCGGAAAGTCCCCATGGTTCATCCGCCGTTACGTGAGAGCGATAAAGTAAGTCATAGAAATCCGTGCGATAGAGAAAGATGGCTATAATGAAGGCGTCTAATAGTCACCGCCCATTTCGCCCTTCCACAAATAAGAAGTGGATCTTATTAATGGCCGATGAACCATGGAGACTTTCCGACCCTGTATGAACATAAGCAACCGATCGTTTGTAATGTAATTAACATCACAAAACCAACCACACCCATTCATCCATAATTCACCATGGAATTGTTGATAAGATACGTATCTGTCCAGTTACAATTTATCTTCGCTACATAACAATTAGGTTTTGCATCGCAATAGCCATGATTATTTACAGGCATGAAGAATGCCTCAAAATATCCGTTACAATGGATTAAATTTTTTTTTAGTCATCGTGCGAAATTTGCGGTTGTCCTAAATGAATAACTGTAACCTGAAGAAATTGGTCATTTGTTAATGTGTAAGCGTTGTGTTGTAAGTGACAATGACGATATGTATATGCATATTTTCTTTGTGGTAATGTGGTTTTTCAGTTACAGGGATCTGCGACAGGATGCTTATTCAAATATTTTGAAGATTGAACAGAATAAATTGACACTTATGACATAAATTCTAGCTCAAAAGCTTAGTATTTTAAACAGGAGACTCATTTTCATAGAAATTGTATTCTTTTAAGAAGTAATTTTAATATTTCTAAAACACGTTTGTATTTGTTTGTTAGTTTTTTGAAGACGAATACACGAAATTTGTAATTTTATGTGTATTCTACAGACAAATGTGATATTTATTTTTCTGTAAATTTAATGTAATATCGTTGTAATTTTACAATTAGGAGCGCTATGATAATAATAATACCAGCGAAGATGTTGTCACAGCGGTGTATTCTTTACGGAATTATCCATATTAAAAAATTTACATTAAATGTATTATTACAATTACTAAAGGATAAATTCAAATTGGACATATTAAATGTATTCTGCCTCTAAGCGTTTGCGCGTTGTACTAAATTTCCATTAATAATTGCTTTAGTTTCACTATTACCGCGGCAGTATTTTTATTGTAATCACACCTCGAATACATACAATTGTATTTTTACTGTGAAATTACATTCTTATTGTTTGATAAATTTCTTTTAAGATTTTACAGATTATTTTTACATATGCTTTACTATGATTCACTTCAAATATTACATTAAAGGTAATGTTACAATTTAATTGTAAAATTACATTAAATGTGATTTTTAGAACTTGAATTTTACGGTACGTTAAAACATTACATTTTTTTATATTTTGATAAATGATATAGCACTCAAAATTTATTACACTGTTTTTTACTATTAAAAAGTAATTTTTTTCTCATTAACAGTCGTAAAACTTATTAATCATCACTTTTTATGAAGTACGACCTTATCAACTTATGCCGTAGGCGTCTGTATACTTAAAAAAGTAAAGCAAAGGCCGACTGAACCCCACAACACTATCATTATCGATACACTCCCTCATCCGCACATGTGTTTTTTTCTTAAATAATCGCTCCCGCCCGCCAAATAACGGGGTATTTTATATTTCCTCTCCGGGAGCGTGTTCCTCTAATCGCTTCCTTTCGGAAATATAAAAATGCCTTTAAAAAAACCCAATTTCAAAATAGCGCCCTTGTTCGGTGCGTGACTTTTGCACCGAAGGGCGATACCGGGGGATGTTTCGGTTGTTAGGGGGTGGAAGTCGGCGTTTTCTGCAAAGGACCCACATGTCGGCGTCTCCGTGAGTGGGTACGGTCACGGGATTGATGGGGTGCTAATGGATGGTGTTTTTTTTTTCGACAAAGTACATAAACAATGTCCGATTGACTTTCGGTCGCCGTATACACTGGAAAAAGTAAATGATGGCGAGGAAATAAGTAAAATTTACGCAAGAAGTAATTTTGACAAAGAACTTGGAGTAATAAATAATACCTGCCTACATACCTCCAATTTTTTTAAGTTTTCTCGATTATGACATCTAGAAAAATGAAATGGGTTATAAATAACGCATCAATTTTTATTTTTTAGCTGGATGTATCATTATTCATACTATTTCTATTATTATTTAATTTCTTCTGAATTAGCATTGAAAAACTCAAAATCTACTTATTATCCTAATCGCGTTAGTATGACATGTTAACTAATAAATAAAAATAGATATTTGGCGACTATTAATTAATTATTATTATGGACAGCTGATATAAAATCTTTGTTTTTTTATTTCTTTTTATTTTATTTAATAGTACAAGCGTTATTTACATCATACAAACCACAAAATATATGTACATACAGTAAGAAACAGTTTTTTTTAAGAATTTGAATAAGATGAAGTTTTTCTGGAGTAATTATAAATTTTCATATGGAAGAATAGTACAATACACAAACGTATTGGTAAGTAGTACTTTTAGATGTTGTATTTAACTAAATTTACTATATAGTCCCCAGTACCTCATACATGCAAGTCTAATTTTTATTTTTTCATTTCGAAATAAAAATACAAAAAAATATGAGTCCGACAAAAACAGCATCGCAAATTAATAAAAAATTGTTAAAATATTTAAAAATACTTTAATGGAACTGGAAATTAAATAATTTAAAACATTTATGAAATATAATAAAAACAGTTTCAAAATTTAATTTAATAATCGAAATTTTATTAAATGCAATTTTTCCTATTATGATATGGAAATATCATCGATATTGTATTTTTTCGTAGAGGGGGCTTAGTACGTGACTAAAATGTTAAAAAGTACAGCTAATTTAGGTCTATTTTTTATAAATATAAAAAAGTTCAGTGCTCTTTATATAATAAAATATGATTACTTGATCTTAAATAAACGTATTTCTTAAATAAATAGGCTATT
>NW_019416901.1:1862975-1876265 GCF_000390285.2 Anoplophora glabripennis | reverse complement strand
GTTCGTTGATATTTATTTTTAGAGGTCGCTCGAAAACATTTTAGGTACACTACTTTTAAAGTTAAAATAATTATGAGTGACCTTTAGAAATTAAAATATCGATTTGAAATTTTCAAAATCGAAATTTTTTTCAACCTAGAAAATGATAAAATAACGAGAAATTAAAATTAAAAAATCTTGAGCACCTCTAAACATTTTTTTTTTGAGCTGATTTTTTGAGGGGGCTCTTAAAACAGGATAAGCTAACATTTTTTCACAAGAGACGGAAAAAAATATTCGTTTTTTTTGGGCCACCCTAAGATATAGCATAAAATTAAAAATTTTTAATTATTATTTCAAAATATTTTGTTAGTCATTAGTCACATAATATTACGAGATGAACGAATCTAAAAAAATTATCAAAATGCGCAATTGCTATTATTGCAATGATTTTTGGTTGATTCAAAGATTAGAATACTAACATTATCTTCCTAACATTCAGAAATTTTTGTATTATAAACACACATTCAGCAAAAATACCTTTCAATAAAAATTAAAACAGTTTTCACATGAAACTAAATATAATAATACAATATTTTCAAACTTATCCGTTTTCAAAGAAATATTTTTCCCATAAAAAATATTATTCTTAGATTTTCCGATGGAAATTATATTATTATGTTACTACATTTACGAAAAAATGGGTGTAGAAATTTTTTGGAGTGTAAAAAGAAGATACAATTTCTTAATTTTTTTTTTGTTTTCTTGTCGGACTGGCGTCTTAACCCACTGCTTTTGTCGGACTCTACTACTTCGTTCTAAAATACATTATTCCATCATNGAAATTAATTTTAAAAAATCTTGAGCACCTCTAAACATTTTTTTTTTGAGCTGATTTTTTGAGGGGGCTCTTAAAACAGGATAAGCTAACATTTTTTCACAAGAGACGGAAAAAAATATTCGTTTTTTTTGGGCCACCCTAAGATATAGCATAAAATTAAAAATTTTTAATTATTATTTCAAAATATTTTGTTAGTCATTAGTCACATAATATTACGAGATGAACGAATCTAAAAAAATTATCAAAATGCGCAATTGCTATTATTGCAATGATTTTTGGTTGATTCAAAGATTAGAATACTAACATTATCTTCCTAACATTCAGAAATTTTTGTATTATAAACACACATTCAGCAAAAATACCTTTCAATAAAAATTAAAACAGTTTTCACATGAAACTAAATATAATAATACAATATTTTCAAACTTATCCGTTTTCAAAGAAATATTTTTCCCATAAAAAATATTATTCTTAGATTTTCCGATGGAAATTATATTATTATGTTACTACATTTACGAAAAAATGGGTGTAGAAATTTTTTGGAGTGTAAAAAGAAGATACAATTTCTTAATTTTTTTTTTGTTTTCTTGTCGGACTGGCGTCTTAACCCACTGCTTTTGTCGGACTCTACTACTTCGTTCTAAAATACATTATTCCATCATGTAATTTTTGTTCGACATGCATGTATGAGGAAACATACCCTCGTAATTTTGACATTTTTCGGGTATCGGACTACCGTACGCTGCATGATTTTTGTCGGACAATTTGACCACAATTTGCTTCACAAATTACTTCTATAAATTATAAAAGACCTCATTCGTTATATTGCAAATGTTTATTGACGAACATGACGTAATATAAATATGAAATTTGTGTGGTTTACTGTCGGTATGATCATCCTGCAAAATAAACCCCTGATATAAGCGCGTGTTCCTGGCGGGTGCGTCTTTGAAGTCACTTTATAAAAAAAAAGTACGTCATGTACTTGTACCATTTGCGCTTATTGGGTTTTACGTGAAAATATATTGTGGTTCTATATAGTACTATTACTATATATTACTGCATCAAAATTTCAAGCTATACTGTAATAGCTTTTTATTAGGAATCGAGGTGCTGCTTTTAGAAAATTGTAAAGATAACTTTTGTCGCAAACCTCAAACTGTAACGTTCTAAGAACGGAAATTGAAGTCCCGTTTCATCTAACAAAGTACTACAATATTCATATAGATGTCGCTACAGGAAATACGTTTATAGTAAAAATAGTACGATTATTTCATTCATTCAAATTCCGGCAAAACACACCTAAAAAAAACGAGAAAATGCCAGGTGCACGCACACGTGCACGATAATGAGTTGTCCGGCCTATACGTCCATCCCACTCTCTTGCTATCTCATAATTGCATATGAAAAGAGAAGGGTAATAAAATAATAAAAACTCCAATTTGCGGCCGCCGGTTTTTTGTTCTGAAAATATTTCTATTTTCTATCTTCTACATATTATTATGTACATATTTACAAAAAAGGAGGATGGCAAGTGGTTGTACAAATTTATAATATTTGCAGCCAACTAAAAGTTTTATTTCATATTATTTTCTACATTTTAGTACTTATATGGATTCGGACCAGAGTAGGTGCGAATGTAATTATTTCTTGTATGGATCTTTGAGCTGTTATCTTTTATTGTTGCGTTGTGGCTGCGAAATATTTTATTTGTGGAGTTTACTATTTTTTATATGAAGGAAAAAACATTAACAGAGTAAGTATTACAATTTGCTAGGCATAGTTGTACTTAGTACTAAATTCAAGTAAATAATAGATATTAAAATAAATATGTAGGTATTGTATTTGATTATTTGAAAATAAAAATTACATATGCGACAATGGACTTTCCGCTTACTTAGCCGTAATATAAATATGACATATTGTCGTTGCAATGCACATACAGGCTGTTCCAATAGTGTGACAAAGTTTATAATTATTTTCAGTTATAGTTGTATAGGGCAAAATCTTCAGGCCAAAAACAAGATTTTCTGAACGTTTAATTCGGTCTGAAAATAATGAATAATGGAAATAATAATAAAATGTGAATCCGAGCAAGTAACTTTTTTCGTATCACTACTACAGGCAGTTATACTAAACTTTATCGCACTATTGTGGCACCCTATATATGACTAGATATATCATTATGGTAAATCAAAAGCATAATAGGTAAAAATGTATAATTATCTATGTTTATAACAAATATTATCTGGTAAAATTCTTTTCTTACTTTCAGATACGGAACCGGAAGAAGTCTATATGTTATTTCGTAATATACCTATAGTGGTGAAAACAACCCACTCTATGTAGAACAAATTAAGAAATATGAAGAATTATGGAAAAAATCAATGGCAACAAATTTGGAACAATTTTATAAAAATTGTATACTACCAGAAATAATATACAAAAATATTCCACAGGGAAAAAGATGTATGGATCCAGAATATATTATAGAAACTCAAATTAATAAAAAGAAATAATTTTATTTTATGAATTTTTAAATTTTTTCCTGTTCTACTGTACCTATTCTATTTACTTCTTTATTACTTTCATTTATTTACATATTTATTAAACTACACTGTTCCACAGAATTTCTGTTTATATTGGAGGTATTAAAGTACCTATAAGACAACTATTTTTTCAATTGAAGTGAACTGAATTACCTATTTCTCATAAAAAAAATTTAGACTCAAATCGTCCTTTTGTACATAATTCTTTACACATTTTTTGGACAAAATAAGTATATCGTACATATTTTTTATATTTTCTCATTATTATGTATATTCACAATTAAAATTCTATTTATATTAATATGCAAATTTTTTTTATCAAGAATTACTTAATATTAATTATTAAAAATATAATATTTTCCATTTCTGTTTATACCAAAGTAAGCCGCTTTATTCACAAATCGTAATTATAACGTAACTTTCCGTTATGAACAACTTTTCTTATTAACATTTTTTTTATATTATCAAAAACAAAAGCAGTTTATTCTTCAACGTTATTAATTTTGTTAAATTTCTGATCACCCTGTATATATATTTATTACAGTTTTTCATGACAAACGTATTCAATTAAAAAGCAAAATATTTTTTGTCACGAATTACTTTTTCTAGTAGAATAGAAAATAAAAATGTTTTCCCTCTTATCCACTAACCGTAGATACTAATATAGGTATATTAATTATAAATTATGGTTTTAATTAAACTAAAAATTATGTTTATATTTCATATTTTCTAAAATTATATAATAGTATGGACTTGCACTGTTAGTTGTATACTTTTATACAATAATATATCTAAAATGATCATGACATTCTTTAAATATTTACGTATGAATTAACAGAAACCATGACTACCAATTCAGAATCAGGTTATACCAAATTAACCACAATACAACAGCTGTTCGTTAAAAATAACCCGAGTCAATTCAAAAATAATTTTTTACTAGTGCGACATCTATTACAAATCAAGTGAATTAAAGGTCAGACATTATTTATGAATGAATATTTTTTAATAATTTTATTCCAATATAACTTTTTAAATAATAAAGTGTTGAACAAACTATGAAATAAAGTCTAATCAGTTTATTTATTAAAAGACAACTATATAAAAAATTGTATAATTCTATAATACTATGAACAAATAATCGTTTGTTTGTAAAGTCCAAAAAACCTTCATATTTAGAAATTAATTTCTCACGAATTATTTACCTATCCCAATTAATTTTTGCTTTACTGTCTTCATTTATACTTTGCCAAATGTGATATGAAATTTTACTACTTTCTTCCATCGCTTTAAAAAGATATATTGGAATAAAAAAGGGCTGTTTTCTACCATTTTTCGGTACAATTTAGGCAACCAGAGATGCATCAGTTTCCATCCTTAAGGAAAAATATTTGGATGGAACATAATTCGATACGTATTTTTCTGTTTCCTCCTGTCCCTTCTTAAGGCTACCCGTCGGGGCATTAACTTCTCGGCTTAATTAGGTATTCACGATTATGAGACGTGTTGTGCGTACGAAAAATCCAAACAGTGACTTTTATTTGGGACGAGGCTAACACCTAGCCGATTGAGTAATACGTTTTATACGAGTTTTACGAGCATATTAGCTCAGCTCGTGCACCGCGCCTGACTTATCCGCGAAGAAAAAAAAATGCCGGTTCGATTGCTGAATGCCCCCCTCGGATTGACAGACAGTCAAGTCAGAGAAAGTAAAAATGCGAGTGTGTGGTTTATTACGTATGCAAATGTGTAGAGCTGGGACAGTAGGGCGTGTGGTATGACGAATTATTTGGTTCAGAAGAGACCCAGAAAAGTCGCAGGGTATAATCAACTGTTATTGTTCGACTAAAGTGCTTTTTAGAACCACCCTAGTACAAGTTGTACTTTAATTCTTTGGTTGGTAATAAACTGTAATGTTTCTGGAAATAAAATCATAAAATTTTTTGTATTTCGGAGTCTTGAAAAACATAGTTTGGTACAGAAAGAGATCCAGGATAAAATCTACCGGGCAATACCTAATACAGACTAAACACTTTCGGATTACAAGATTTTTACTCGTAGTCAAATTTGTGGATGTAAAAGTTGCTGGAAATATTTGTAATTTGACTAAAGTACTTTTTAGTTTTTTTTGAGAATAAAAAGTGGTCTTTACTTTCTCTGTATACAGGGTGTTCCTAAATAAGTGTCGCAACGGAAAACTGTAAATTCCTCTTGACAAGAGAAACATTTCCATTTTTTCTCTTCGAGATACACGGTGTCAAAACTTTTTTTTAGATT
This sequence comes from Anoplophora glabripennis, assembly GCF_000390285.2. Classification (NCBI taxonomy): domain Eukaryota; kingdom Metazoa; phylum Arthropoda; class Insecta; order Coleoptera; family Cerambycidae; genus Anoplophora; species Anoplophora glabripennis. The sequence goes on along the minus strand of NW_019416901.1, from coordinate 1,870,619 downwards.
TTTGCTAATATCTTAGGAACCTTTTGAACTGAGCTTTTGTACACACATTACCACTATTAATAGCTACTAGAATTTAGTTAAAATTGTTAATTATTACTATCTATCTTTTGAATTACAAAAGATTTTCGAAAAATGTATAAAATTTTCAAAAAATAACAAATTCACGCCAAATTTGGTATACGGGCATTTTCGGGGTTGCTGATCACGGATCCGCGGTCAATTTTATAAAATTCAAGATGGCGGATCCAAGATGGCCGACCAAATTTTCAAAAAAATAACAGATTCGCATCAAATTTGGTATAAGGGGGATTTCGGGGTCGCTGATCACGAATTCGAGGTCAATTTTACAAAATTCAAGATGGCGGCCGACCAAAATTTCAAAAAATAACACATACAAGATATAGCCGAAAAAAAGTAGATTGACACATGATACGTTATGAAGTAAAATATTACAAGATGAGTTTCGCAATTCTGACATCGAATACGTAATCAGCGATCCCGAAAATCCCCGTATGCCAAATTTGCTGCGATTCTGTTATTATTTGAAAATTTGGTCGGCCATTTTGGATCCGCCATCTTGAATTTTGCAAAATTGACCTCGGATCCGTGATCAGCGACCCATAAAATCCCCGTATACCAAATTTGGCGCGAATCTATTGTGAAAACTCGTGATATCTGACTTTAATTGACCGTTTTTTTTGAGGTTAGAAAAAGAACCATTAATGCTGACCGCAGGTTCACGTTGCGCAGGGTCTTAACTATATAAATGAACATTTGAATATAGAAAAAAAAATTGTTGTATTTTTCCTAGCACGTTTTCATGAATTTTTGCTATTTTTTACCTGTTTTTTGAGGTTAGGAAATTCCTGTGATGTGATAGCTGTCAGAGGCAATTGTTGAAATAAGATAATTTTATTACTAACTGACAAGCTTGAAAGATAAATTCATTGCCTACTACTGACTTTTCGATTATTTTCTAATAAACACTGTTAAAATCTTGTTTCAGTTAATACGGTTTTTCTTGAAGACCATAAGGTTTTTTAAAATTTAACAAGAGTAAAATTATTTTTAAAATTAAATTCTGCTGGGAATTAATTTTACTATTTTTGAATAAGGGTGAATAATCCCCAATGAACACCTTGTAGTGCTTCAATTAACTTTAAATCATAGTCATAGAAGACCAGTAATAAACCTAAATCATGTACCAAATTTGGTTCATGCTTCAATGTTTAATCGTGCTAATCTTTTTTTTGAAGTAGAAGACAACTTATTACAACACATTATGTAAAAACAATTTTTATTATTTAAGCACATTATGGTTTTAGTTTATAAGTTTTTTCCATTTTATAAAATAGTTTTATTATTAAAATATTTTTCTCTACAATGGGAAATTATACTTACCTACTATTGGTTATAAATTATTTGTCTTAGTCCCCATAAGCACAGACCTCAGTTTCGAGACAAAAATAATGGATTTTCACTTTTTTTAGTTTTTTGAATAATTTTTTGAATAACTAAACAAAGAAAAACAATCAGAAAATTTTGCACTCTTGATTTTCAATTCGTTTTTGTCTCCTTAATCAAATCCCAGAAGGACGGGCGTCACTTTTGGGACACCCTGTATATGTAAGTTTGATTAAATCACGATATTTTGGACACCCCTACATGCACCTGCCCTGTGTCGGTACTTATGCGGGACACCCTGTATATTAACATAGTTATAATAAATCTACTGTAAAAGCTGTGATAAAGCAGACAGCTACTGACGCTGACTGTATCCTAAATATGTATCTTGAAACAATCGTATTCCCATGACGTGAGGATAAGATCTAGGTGAAGCTCTTACGAAAGTCTTCGTCCCCTCGAGAGGCTTCGGTCCTTATACGTACGCACAATTGTTAGAATGATTACACTCCTTGTACATATCCTTAATCCTTAGATCCTATTAGTTGGAAACGAAAGTTTGTCAATCACTCCTAATCGTAATCCCGAACGTGACATTAACATTTTAAACGTTCGTTTTCCTTTTACTTTTCGCCGAGTATTAGCGCGCTGTAACATACTCTATGCGTTCCGTTCCGTTGCTAAATCGGTAATTTAAGAGGAAAGAGGATGCCGTGGCTTCGGCAATTATGGTATTACGTTAATAATACCTGCCGTCTTAGATAAAGGTACTTGCACACACCTAGTTACCGCGTTGGTTGATTGTGTTTTGTCTATTTGTTATCATAATGAATAGATGTCGCTGAAACTGGCAGTTTTCTGTGGTTTGTTGCGTTCAGTACAAAAATAAATGAAATTTCTTGTAAGTTAATTTAAATTTTAAATAATATATTGCTCTTAATACTGATTGTGAGTTTAAAAATATAGCCCATCTCACTAGAATAGCGAATATTACGATCAAAGAATCCAAATTAGTCTTTCTATATGGCGCATATGGTGTACTAGCAAACACTGAGTGTAGAATAACACTTGTTTCCCAAGATACAAGTGTATTTTTGGAACATACCTATACACGATGTTTATTATAAAAGAGGAATTCTAAAAAATGTATTTAACTTTTTTATATTCAAGAATGATTTACTCACCTGGTAATTTAAGATATTTATTTCTGTATATTGGTTGCATGCCCAGAAGACATGCAGTAAAACTTGTTAACAACAAAGTTGTTGTAAGTGTAAGTGAAATATATTTTTTCTTCGTGTAGTGATTTTGTATAACATCAGATCAAGAAACTAAAGTGCATTTATCTGATTTGGAATTGACGGACAAATATTAATAAAAAAATTAATATAAGCTTATTAATATAAAGAAAATCCTCAAAAAAAAATATGACTAGTTTGGGTACCTAAGAGACGAGATATTAATAAAATAATTTTTCACGATTTAGTACAGAGTCTTATGACAATGCAGATTTTTTTGGTCTTTCTATTTAGAATTGACAAACAGTTTCCACAGCAACTTGTATCAATAAGAAACCGATATCTAAGGAACCGTATGACAGCTTGTAGAAATCGATTAGGTTACTTTACTTGTAAGATACATAATTTATAATAATTCTCCTTCAAACTGCTATCGTTGACTAACTTATATGCGTGATAGCGGCAACGCCGCTGTCTCGACGTAGCGTATTATTTGAAATTCGCAGATGTCCAAACAAACAGAATGATCGAACGGGAGCGAGCGAACGCCGAGCAGAGCGCGCCAGCCAAGTGCAACGTTGCCAAATCTAAAGACTTACTACTTTAGTCACTAGCGAATCTACAAAAACTTTCGTTAGACTTTAGACGAACCTCCGTACCCGATAAACCTCCTTAAACAATAGAAGATAGTACCAAAATATACAGGGTGATTCACAAATGGTGATGAAAAATGAAACCTCGTATTCTTTAGCTCATTTTAAGGGGAGTCTTTCCTATAAAGTTTTTTTCCAGTACGCTTCGTTAAGAAGATACAGGATGTTAAACTTTTTAAATAAAAATAGGGTGTTAAACAAAATTTTTTTTTAATTTAAAAACTAGTAAGTGAAATAATTTGAAATTGGGCACATATATTTATGTAAACATTGCTCAAAATCCGAGGACTTTTCCTAAAGTTTACATGCTCCAGTGGCGGAGTTACAAGTTATCGGTGGCATATTTTTCTAAATAAAATAGTACGCAACTGCTTTACGGTAACAACTCTGATATTTTCGCATTCGTCTTTGAACTTTCTACAAATTACCACTCTCATATGTTTTTCGAAAAAAGCCTGATTTTCGAGTAAAACGTAAATACCTCAATTTCTACAAACACAGGACCGACATCTTTTTAGTAACGAAAATGTAATTTGTTTGAAATTTATTGTTGCTTGAATCTGATGAAAAGCATTCTATTTTTTTCTAACTGCTCAGAATGTCAAAGTTGCTATCGCAGCCTGCTATATAATTTTAAAGAACATTATATTCGAATATCGAAGTGTGTTCTCAGTTCGTTTTTTAAGTTTTACTCGAAAATCAGGCTTCTTTCGAAAAACATAACAGGGTAGTAATTTGTAGAAAATTGAAAGACGAATCCGAAAATATAAATATATGGTTATTATTATTGCCTTTATCGTTATTTATTCAAACTATTTTTAAATATAATGCAGTATGTAACTCTCTTGGTTTCGACAATGCCCATTGAATAATTCTAAATATTTCGAATTTTCACTACCAATAACGGCGGTGACACCATTGCTACAAATAGGTCATTTTGGACTTTGCGCGAATAACCACGGTAATAAGAGCACTACGCAAACCACAGTAATACCAAATAAATAATTATTATAACTTTAGTGGTATGGATTCTATTTTTAATGGTGGATATATTCCCAATATATTTGTTCAAATTATTATTTCTCAAATATTAAAAAAAAAAATTGATTTACGTGTGCACTACTTTTAACAGTTTTTGTCACCCCAAACGCCAAACCAGCGGACACCTTAAGAGATGAGGAATTTATAGCGGCCGTTCCAGAGCTGAATCTGAATCGCGATCGTTCCACGCGTCATCTCGGCAATTGACACCGAAACATAGATCGAGTCGGCGGTACTCCCAATTAGGTATTCAGTTGGTCGCTCAATTAGCTAATTAGGCACAAGGATGGCGCGATTCGAAAACAATTACACCATTCCGCGAGCCGCTTATTATACAATCGAGCCGAAAGAACAGTCCCCGGTTGAATCAGACGATTGTCACATTTGGGTGTTTATGAGCCTTCCCTTGCAGGTTTGGTAAAACCATGGAATTTTAAACGAATTTGTTCCTTTCATCGTGAACGCACTGTATATATTTTTTTGTATTTTAATTCGGCTGTTAATCGATCGTCCAAGTCATTTGATCCTGTAGAATCATGCGAAAAATTAGTGACTAGATCAGCGCTTTGTCCGAATGAGATCTTAAAAAAAAGTGTCCGGTCTGTTTACTTCTTTAGAGCACTTCAAAAATATTTTGGTTGCTCCGGTCGAGGTGGCGAACGATTTTTAGATGACGTCCCGTGTTACGACACACTCCAGCCTCTTGTTAAATTAATATCCACCTAATTTTTGTGGGTACGTCGAACAATGACATTTCTATCTGCCACCCATATATCACCACCAATTTGCCAAACATTCAGCTGCCAAGAATACCATAACTCTTAATTTGCCAACCTAGATTAATAGCGGCCCCGGCACACGGGAATTAATGTATTATTTAACGCCAAAGTGATAACCTGGGGGCTCGCATTACACCGTCTAGTGCGCACGGTTGTCAAGGATTTAAAGCATTGGTATGGCGGCATACCGCACATGTTACAACGATTATTTATTGTGATAATCATTCATACATTTGCATTGCCTAAGAGCCGGTATTGAGAAATGCGCTTGAAACGTGCAACGTCTAGAATGCAGCGGCGGGTAAGGGGATTTAATAAATAATAAAAATATCTCTACTCCTCATTCTAACTACGAGAATTAGCCCAGAAGTCGGAGACTTGTGCGGGAGAGGAAGCGACATATTATTATTAAGCAGGCCGCATTTGCGCCCAGGAACGACTTCTGTTGGTAGGCCCTAACCACCATTCAGTGCAGGAATGAGGGAAACCTGGAAAACATCATTAATTAGGGGGGTGGTCAAATGCCAACCGGTGTCAATCTCTCACATTGACCCAAGCCAACATTCTTCCACCCTACCATACCTCCACAGAGGGGGCCAATCCTCCGTACAAGCATAGCTAATCTACTGGTCTACCGGCCGCGGGATTCAAAACCCGGGCAAATATTCCTGGTACTTTTCTTATTGTCTCACAGCCGGCTATAATTCTATTCCTCAGGTCATCAACATTTTCAACGGGAGTGGAATAAACTAATGACTTAAGAAAACCCCAAATGCAAAAATTAAGAGGATTTAAATCCGGCGATCGAGCAGGCCAATGTTCCGTACCTCCCCTACCTATCCAACGATTTGGATATACTGTGTCTAAGTTATTACGTACATTAATGCTAAAATGGGCAGGTGCACCATCATGCATGTGTAGGTGTTGCCTCAGCTCTAGAGGAATTTCTTCAAGAAGAACAAGTAACTCTTCCTGTAGGAAATTAAGATAAGATTCGCCTGTTAGTCGTTGTGGGAGGAAATATGGACAGATTAAATGATCATCAATTACCCCAAGCCATACAGTTACGGAAAACTAATGCTGAAAATGAGCTTCAAAGATTCCATTACATACGTTTATAAACAAACTGCCATTATTTTCTCATGTAGAATCACCCCCTGAAATTTGTCGCACTTATTTAATAACACCCTGTATAATCAAATGTATGACTATTTTGTAACCTCAATCGCAATGTGGCTTCAGGAAAGGGTATAGTACCTCAACTGCTCTAATTACCGTCACTGAATAAAAGCACAGGACAGGGGACTAGTTAGTGCTTTAGTTTTATTGGACTTCTCTAAAGCTTTTGACAATTAATCACAAACCTCTTTGTTCTAAACTTAAGTACTATGGGTTTGACGAACCGACTTTAGATCTTATTAATTCTTATTTATATGGAAGATCTCAACAGGTATGGGTTAATAACATTTTATCTAATAGTTTAGAAATACTTTCTGGTGTACCCCAGGGATTAGTTTTGGGTCCCTTACTTTTTATAACTTACACTGCTTCCATTTTAGAAGCAATTCAACAATGTAAAGTACAAGCTTATGCTGATGATAATCAACTATATTATCATTTTGGTATTAATGATCTGGATCAAGCATGCAATATTGTCAGCTCTGAGTTACAAAATGTAAGGCAATTATCTGATGAACATAATTTAAAATTAAATTCTAGCAAATCAAAATTTTTGTTTGGTACTAAGGAAAAGGTACAAATATTAAGACTCAACTTTAATATTATAATTGATGGTACTCTAATTCCTATTACTGACAGTGTAAAAAATCTGGGAGTGACTCTTGACAGTAACATTCAATCAGCATGTGAAAACATTACTCCAAAAATCTTATTCTTCGCTTAGATTAACTTAGTAGTCGTCATATTCTGAATAAAAAACTTAAAATTATGTTATGTAAGTCACTTGTTCTCTCCTATTTTAATTACTGTGATTATGTCTATGGTAAATGCCTTAGTGTACAAGAAAAAAATAGAATTCAAAAAGTTCAAAATTCATGTTGTCGACTTGTACATGGATTAAGAAAATTTGATCATATTTCTCACAAAATTGTAGAGATCAAGTGGCTCAACATGGAGAATCGTCGACGTCACCATCTTGGAAATCTTGTGCATAAAATTTTAACCATTCCTTCTTATTATTCATTAAAAACTAAATTTGTTAAGCGTTCTAATGTTCATTCGAGGAATATCCGATTTAAAAATACCTTTACAATGCCACATCATCGTAGCGCCCTATTTAAAAGATGTTTTTCTTATAATTCTATCACTCTATACAATTCTCTTCCTGATAATTTTAAAATCTTTAATATTAACAAATTCAAGTATAAATTTAAATTATATCTATTGAGTGGACAGCTGATTTTATAGTTTATAGTTGAGGATTTTTATTTTAAACTTTTGATTATTGTTAGGTAACTGTATTTTATTTTAATTGTGTTATGGATATTTTTCTAAGCGATTGTCTGTTGT
>NW_019416901.1:1860349-1862920 GCF_000390285.2 Anoplophora glabripennis | reverse complement strand
CTGTGGTGCATAAACGGCGAAGTTAACCTAAAAAATTCATAAAAGTTAAAAAAACGGTTTTTCACTAATAAAAAAAAACTTGAACTCCAATCGAAAAAAGTTAAATTAGAATATTGTAGCTAGTAAAAAAATCTATCGATTCGTATTTTTCAATATATCGATTGCTATATTACTTTTCGAGATATATCGAAAAAACCGTCAAAAATCGACTTTTTTTGTTTTTGCTGTATGTTTTGCAAATTAAGGTTTTGAAACTTGTTACTTGATGTAAATATAGCCCTCCGCAAGCAAAAAGTACCTATTGTTAAAATAAAAAAATATTAACAATTTTTCGAAAAAAAGGTCATCTCGAAAATCGACTATTCTTGCTCGACGCATAGTCGTAGAGAAATGAATCAGGGCTCATTTTTTCCTTAAGAGTTGTACTTCCATGGTAAAAAAGAGTGATAACGATTTTATTCATTTCAAGTGTCCAAAGATGACTGAAAAAAGTAAAAATTTTTTGGTCGCGTTTTTTTTGAATATCTTTTTCGATTTTCATTTCTCGATAATGTCTATTACAGGAATCGATTGCTGAATTTTTACGCGAAATACGTTGCTCTACGACCTTCTGGAGCCGAGATAATTTTTTTTTTCAAAAAATTCCACAGGCCGCTATTTAAGTGCTACAGCGACCATTCTTACAGAGATTGAAGTTGAAGACTTATATTTTCAATAAAAAAATACTGTGGTTCAGTTTAGCCACTTCTGTATTTTTAATTGTGCGTCAAACCGAAGCATTCGAGCGCGGCGCGAACTAACTGTAGCTGGCGGCGGAGTGGGGGTAACGCTACTCGGTCGCTCCGAAAACTGAATTCGCGCGTTCAAAAACGCTCTTACTTTCAAAATCTCGACTTCTGAACCACGTACAAAAATCCTTTTGTACTTAATCCGGGATAGCGCGACGAGACAAACCAATATATGACTTTTACGACGGCCTCAAAAGCGTAATTACCTTTGAAAAATGTAATTTTCCTTTAGTCTAAAATTTTCTCACTTCTTGTTAACATTTTAATAATAGTAAAGCATGTTATTATAATCTCATTTTAACAAAGTATGTTCTTAAAACAGTAACATGGAAACATCTTGCACTGATGCGGAATCCAACCTGCTAAACCGTGCTGTTCTTTATATCAACCTCCGCAAACGTTTCGCAATACGCCCGAGAAACATTTCGGCCACCTGATACTTGATAGACAGCGCAACGTTCGAACGCGTATATCCGGTAAAAGTGGAACAACGCTCTAGCTCGCTGTAACGCGATGTAAGGTAAATATTACAGGGTCAGATAAGCCGCTTGGGCCGCAAATCGGGACACCCTTGTACAGAATCGAGAAGGAAATCGCTCGAAAGAATTTGTCGCACGGAGACCTAAATAAAGGATGTTCTTTTTTCTCAATAAACCTTATCGTTCTCGTATACAGAACGAATTTTAGTTTAAACAATTTCGTCGAATAGTGCGATGCTAAGAAAATAATGTACAGGGTGTTCGTAGAGTTTAAAGGCTTACAAAAGTCGTGTTAGATCGCCATCACAGCCATCCAGATTCATAAACATAAAAAAAGCAAAAAATTCGATTTTCTGATTCTCTTTACTTTTTTGCCTCTAGTTTTTTTTGAGTAAAGAAAGGTATAGGTATTGCTTCTTAGACAAAAAAGTAGATAAAATTTCCTTCAAAACAAGAGGTTGTGAAGTATTTTTGGATGAAAATTGACTGATATATGGCCGCTCAAACTTAGCCAATTTTTCGATTTTCATCGCGTTTACCCTTATACGATTTAATTCTCATTTTTTTGCAAAAAAATAAGACGTTCATGGATTTTCATCACATGACTTGTTCGAAGGGTCATTAAAAATGAAAAAACCGCGGGGTGCTATTAAATTAGGGGGTTGAAATTGAAGATAGGGGTGAAAATGCACTTTTGCAGTTTTTTAAATATAGCCCGAAAACGAAGCAAAATTTCGGTATAGTTCATAGGAAAAATTTTGTAGAGAATTGAATTTCTCCTCGAAATGGCTTATTTAAAAAATGTGAAAGGAAAATTTTATGCAAAAAATCGTTAATAAACTATTTTAAAGAATGCAAAAAGATAAGATTTTTTGATTTTTTTTACTATTTTAATAAAATAATTTAGTAAAAACTTGAGAATTTAAGTACTTACAATAATGTTTATTAATAATGTATATAGTGTGTCCACGGATGGAGCTGACAAGAGAAGAAACTCTTTTGTTTTTGACTTTATCGAAAAATGTCACTTTTTATAAAAAGTTCTCCCCTCGAAGAAATGAGACTGTCGTATAAACATCTTAGATTGTGTAAAGTTGAAATTTTCTTGAACCTTCTGTTTAATATTAAAATATATTTATTTTCTTGGGAATTGGGTTCTGGTGTGTCGGTTAAAAAAAAAAGGATAAAAAACAGCAGCGATTTCTTTCTTGACGTTTTGTTCCTGATCAGGAACTTTTTCAAAAGGCTTTTATTATTAAAATTGTTATAATTAATAAAATTAAAACCTAAACAACAACCATTTT
>NW_019416901.1:1837363-1860012 GCF_000390285.2 Anoplophora glabripennis | reverse complement strand
TATATATATATATATGTAATCAATAGCCTATAGGCGCGACTGGATAAAGTGAAACAAATATTTTACAGACTGATGTTTAAAATAGGTTGTTTATAATTTAATTTATAATAACATATATTTTGAAAGATACGAATGCGAAACTCCATTTCAGGTGACGTAGTTGCTCAGTCCAGCAAGTAAACTGGAATAAAACAACATTTGTCTCTAAAATTGAGTATTCCTTCATTCACTGTCTATTATAACGCTCAGTACTGACTTGCAAAACAGATATTTTTACGAAACATGGTCGTCGGCTATAGTTTACTAAGTAATACTGTCACATGTCGATACCCATTAAGAATTTGGAGTTTATCAACCCTAATGAAGTCCTGTCTGTGACACGGAATGTTATACAAGAAATTTATTACGCAGGTGGAAATCTGGAAGTGTTTGCGGTATCCTCCGGTGTCACGAGCAGGAAAAATTGTCGGATTTAGCGGAAAAATCGTAATGGCATCGGGCGGATATTTACCCAACCCATACGTAATTAAAATGCACCTCTAAGTGGGTGCTATTGCGTTGATATAATTTACTGAGTTGGTCATTTGATGCCGATGTAGTAACTTATGAAAACAAAATGACGTTCAATAAATAGCGTTCTTCATACTCACAAACAATACACGTAAAATTACACAATATAGTATAAGTTATTCTGATGCCTCATTCAGTATCATACAAGCAAGAGTCTAAATTTTGTACTTCTTAAAAGCTACTCACTGTAAATTTACATACAAAATTGTCTGGCGCAAGTAAAATTACATTATGCATGCGATTTTGCACTTTTTCAACCTTGAAAATGATCCTGTAGGTAAACCTACACGAAAACTTGTAATCTAATCGGTTGAACCAAATCTGTACTGTAAATTCACATTTATTTTCATATAAAATTAGCTCACAAGAGTAAAATTACATTAAGCATGCAATTTTGCACTTATTCATGTTTTGAAAACCATAAATGTAAACTTATATGAAGACGCGTAATCTAATTGGCAAAAACTGTTTCCTGTAAATTCACACACATATAAATTTAGTTTACAAGTAAAATTACATTAAGTAGCTGCATTTTTTCTGTTTTGTAACGTTTGAAAATCATTTAGAAGCAAACACATGAAGATCTGTAATCTAATTGGTTCCATTAAAAAACTATTCACTGTAAATTCATATATACACAATTTAGCTTACACTAGTAAAATTACATTAAACATGTAATTTTTCTCTTTTTCAACTTTTGAAAATCATCTAGGACGTAAACTTTCATGAAGAAATTGAATCTTATTGGTTGAACAGAAACTGATTCCTGCAAATTCACACTTACATTCATATAAACTTGGCTTACACATGTAAAATTACATTAAGCACGTAAATTTTGCACTTTATCCACTTTTGTAAATAATGTAATGTGGACACAAAAAAGCGTGTATCTAAATTAGTTGGGGTAAAATTGTTCGCTGTAAATTTACACTTATGTATGTATATTTACATAGGAGGCAGTAAAGACGACTCGCATATTAAGGCTAATACATTTTAAAATGTAAAAATACAATGCAACTCTTTGCTTACATACCTACATGTATGTAAAAATTTAATATTGCAATTATGTCAGCTTCTAAAGTATCTAAACCTTTGAGTTCCTCTAACATAAATCTGACGATTTCCACACTCTATTCATAAAAATAATTTATACGCAAATTTTTCAATTTAATAAATTGCAGCGTTAAAGTGTCGCGGTGGAATATGGGACAAGTATTTACAGACAGATTTAGAGACAAATTTAGAGCGTTGCAAGTAATTTAGATAGATCGCATTAAAATATTTTCGTTATTAATCAACGGCATAAATCAAACCGCAGTTTTACGAACGTTTCATTGAAAGTAAAATTACAGAGTAGGCTTGGCGAGCCGGACGAGAGTGTACAATTGGGTCACAAACGAGAATGACATACGATTTGGCAGTAAAACCGCAGACGTCGGAGCGATTCGTGGACAATATGCCAGCTCCTTAATTACATAAATATTTATAATATTTTCTTAGCTACCTACACACAGGGTGTTATCGGACACCTACCGTTATCACTTGTTTAACAAGGCCTGCGCGCTCGGCGCGTGACGTCACTTGATTACTGTCAGGTGTTTGTAGTCGGCAGAGCAACAAATCATTAACGATATGGATTCACATATTAAGAATACAATAAAATTAAGTAGATATAAAACTGTGAAGTGACAGAAAAGAGAGATAATAGAATTACTATTTTCTTCATTATTACAGATATGACCAGGCAGTGGGCTTGAATTCTTCTGTCCAAACCTACATATCAATCCCCGAACATGAATTACTTCTTTTTTGTATTACGCAAGTAGAAAATACAATAGGAATTTTAAATATGTCCCTCTTCCTCTGATCCGCGTGGTCGTACACCGCGGTAAAACCCACATCGAAAAGAAAAATGAAAGCGAACCTCTACATCTAACTGACTATTGTTCTTCCGTGGCTTACCGCAACTAAATGAGTATGCAATTTTTTTTATGCGATTTGTATTCAGTTCGCAGTGTAATGAACTCGGATCAAGGTGATTTTCGGCGAAAATGAGTCAATCCCATCTATTATACGGTTTCGTAATCGGGTTAAATGGTATTTTTGTTTATACCGAGACAGAAATAGTTCCTCGAAGTGGGTGGCTGCGACAATTTTCGGATGCGTCGTTATTAAAAGCGTGTTTTGCAACCAGAAAAATATGACGCGTATTTTGGGGTTACCGATAAATAATTCCGAATTTACACAACCGTTCAAAAAATAAACGCTGCTGCTTTGAATATGTCGAAAGGCGTATCTAAAATGCGTAATTACATATTTCGCCAGTGCGTAAACTACTTCATTTTACGCGCAATAAGATAATGTGTCATGACAATAACATTAAATTAAAATATAAATAATATTTTACTTACGCTTTAGTGCGTACTGGACATCTTGTGATTGTTACTTTACGCACAGAAGTAAAAAAATATTTTGTCTGCAATGTTGATGCAACAAAATGAGTATATCATCTTTAAGCAAACATGCTGTCTTCTTTACTGCTTTACAGTTTCATGTAAACGCGATCTTCTGTCCACTGCTTTGTTTAAAACTAATCTTTAATTTGATTAAGTGCATGGCCGTTATCATCCTGATAAATAAAAAATAAACAATTTATTTTTCGCGCTAATGAACAAATTATTGACATTACGCTCTAGGGCGTATGTACACCTTGCTAAAGTTAGTACTTTACGCACAAAAGTACAAAAAATATCTTGAACCCATTTTACTGCTGTTCAGGCGTATTATTTACGCCAAAGTGTTATTAAACAACTTTATTGCTTTATATTGTTTTATAAATATCTCCCATTCCTGCATTGTATTTCGCTTTAAAAATTTAATAATTTAGTCAGTAAATATCAAAAGGAACATCAAAAGAATTAATTAGGTTTATACGGCGGACATTCAAAGAGTATCGGGACAAAGCTGGGAATTTAAATTTCCTTGTTTGCAGAAGAAAAAAAGGTAAATTACATTTTTATTAAATTCGTATAACATTAGTAAATAGTAAATATTTGAACAGATTAATTATACGCCGTTTACCGAATTTGGAATTACAATTAAATATTAAACTAAGGTCACTAAACAACTTAAGATTTACATAAGATTTAAGAAAAAAAATGGAAAACATAACTATTACCTAAGACGATGATATGTTTCTATCGTTGTTATCTTCTCTAACTAGGCCATCTAACTACTAAATCGTAGTATTCCAAGGCAATACATGTGCGAGTACAATGACGAAACGGAAGAAATTTTAACAGTAAGACTTGGCACTGAAATATTTGAAAAACTTGTTCCCATATTTACTTAGCCATACCCATATACAGGGTGTTTCAGGATTAAGTCGGCAAGCTTTAAGGAGATATTCCTCATAAAAAAATAAGAGAAAAATCAAGTATAATTTTTTTTCCACAGATGCTTCATTTTCAAAATATAGAGCGTTAAAGATTTTTTTAAAAATTCGCATTTTTTAAATAACTTCTAAATGAAGAAGGTTATTTAAGCCAAATTTGGCATGACACATTTTCTTATAAGATACCATTTTTCCATAGAAGTAGAAGACCCGCAAGCAACCAGTGGCGGAGTTATGGGGACTCAGACTCATTAAATTATAAAAAAAATTAATATGGCCCTACTGAAAATAAAAAATGATGCTGTTTTTAGATAGAACACTTCGTTATTGACAAAAAGTGTATATTCACTTTTTTCCTAACTCTTAGAGTTTCATGGCAAAATTGATTTTTCGGAAGGGTGTTTCTGGATTCTGTCGATAAACTTTAGGAAGACGTTCCTCATAAAACCTAAAAAAATATAGTACCTATAGTATTAAAATTATTTAGGAGACGCTTCATTTTTGAGATATAGGGTGTTGATGAAAACAATAGAAATATTTAAGTACCTAACATCTAATGTGACTATGTCGTAATGCGACAACATTACGATCTTTGCAATACTCCTAAATTTTTTTAGGCGGCTTGTAGTCACTTCATTTACTTGTGTTGTGTACTTTTAAATAAAATAAGATGGCAAACAATACATGAAAATTTATTTGTAAATTGAAACAACCAAAAAATTACCAATTAAGCGAAAAATGAATCAAAAATGAAATGATTTAAAAAATATTTTGTTCAAAATGGGCGCCATGAAACTATAAGAGTTAGGAAAAAAAGTGAGTGTACACTTTTTGTCAATAATACACTGTTCTATCTAAAAACAGCCTCATTTTTTATTTTCAGTAGGGCTGTATTATTTTTTTTTATAATTTAACGAGTCTGTGTCCCCATAACTCCGCCACTGGTTGCTTGTTGGACTTCTACTTCTATGGAAAAATGGTATCTTATAAGAAGATGTGCCATGCCAAATTTTTGCTTAAGTAGCCTTATTCATTTAAATGTTATTTAAAAAATTGGATTTTTTTTTAAATCTTTAACGCCCTATATTTCGAAAATGAAGCGTCTCTGGAAAAAAATTTATACTTGATTTTCTTCTTATTTTTTTATGAGGAATATCTCCTTAAAGTTTGTCGACTTAGTCCTGAAACACCCTGTATAGGTCTGGTCGCCCAGTTGAAGAATGAGCGCGCGGACAAACGCGGCACAAACACAGCCGCACTGAGCGACCTGGCCATAAATTCAGTTGTCGACAAATGCAGATCCATTTCACTAGCACACATTTTTGCATCCATTTATAAAATTATAAATCTTTTTTTTTCCGCATTTTTTTCGTGTACAGAATATTTGTACACATATTACGTGCGTACAATTAGTGATTTACGCACGTAAAAAATGTACACGTGCAATTCGAGCCGGACAAGGTGTTTCCGAACGCAATCACCATTCCCACCATCTATCACGACGCCCCCGACACCACTTCTCGGATCGTACAACCCCCAACAGGTGTCCCAGAAGTGTCCGAGATACCCTCGTGTGACGGCCCTTAATAGATTTTTTTTAAATTCCTAAGGGCACAAGTGGAAACACGTTTAGGCAATAACGACGGATGGTTATTTCGCAACCTATTGAACCTATTATCGACTGCCCTTGTGCCCTCATTAATATCGTTTCGTTAAACCGCCCTAACGCTAAGAGGGGTGTGACATAGGGGTGCGTGTTGGGGATGTACAGGATGACGCGTATTCGGGATACTTGAGTGGGTCGGAATGTGGATGTAAAAGGTTTTGCAGAATCAGGATACATATACGTATAGGAAAATCTCATTTGAACGTCCCCTAGGAAGGTACAACCGCTTAAAGAAGGTGCCATAAATGTAGTTTTTATTTTTTTCTGAAACGGAAAATAGTGACAGAAATATAATTAAGTATCTAGACGTTTTCCGCTATCGAGAAGGCACTTAGTCAACAATCTGTTAATTTTCCTCTACGGTTGTCCGGGGTAGGAAAAGCCACCCGTAAGGCTTTTTTCATACGTAATTTCTTTTTCTTACTACTACCTTACCATTTAAAAATTCAATTCAGATAACCTGATTCATTCTAAACAAAAAAGATCTCTTACAATTCTTTTGTAAAATTAACTATTTCTGTGCAAAAAATGTATTTAAATTTAATTACACGGCATGATTGGCGTAGGGTGGATATTTTATCGAACTGTAATTTATCCAGTAGGCGGCTGTCACTGTGACATTTTGTAATGGCGACTTAATTGTTATAATAACTCAATAATTTTATTAAATATCAAAACGTCAAAGGGCTTCTTTAAGGTTTTGTTGTATTTTTTATTAACATTATAATGATTTAACGAATTATTTAATCTAAAATTAGCAAACTGTTATCTTTATGATTTAGATTTTATTGGAAGTGGTTTGACTAATGAATTATCATTCGATTATCAACGATTATCAATTTTATTGCAGTAAAATAAATTACGCAACAGAATAATCACGAAATATTAATAAAAGGTATATTTTTTATTAAAATGAAGTTCAGAGACATTGGGCTTGTTTGGACTTATACTTTTTTCTAGTCGCAAACTGCTTATTAAAATAAATAATTCACATAAATAAGCTATTTAATAATTTGTGCAATTTGTTAGAAAATCAACATGGTGGTGCATTTTCCTATTGCAAATGATCTGGGTATTCATTTTGAATTTGCGCTTTAATCTGTATAATCTGTTCATTAATTCAAATATAATAAATAGTGCAGTCGATATTTCAAGTTATTTTTATAAAGCTGCAAATTGACACTTGTATTAACCATACATACTAGACTGGTATTTAAAAAGTTATTTTCTATTCTAGGTTACAATGTATTCCTTGTATTAAAGAATTGAGGTATTTTTTTCGAACCCCAATGACTAAAAACGCATATACAAGGTCTAGAATTTTGACGAAAGTAGAAATACAAACATTTATACAAGAAGTTCCCGATGAAGAATTTTATTAATGAAGGTATTAAGGTAATGATGTATTAGTTTGTTTAATTAGAAATCCATACATACCTATTACAAATTGCCACATACAGGATTACAACTTTTTAATTGTCCTATACAGGGTGGTGCGTTTTCATGGCTCACCATTGGCATCTAGGAAGCCTTAAGATATACAGGGTGGCCCAAATCAGAAAAAAGTTGCACCTTTTCAGAGTCATTAAAATAAACCAAACAGATCGAAGATATCTGTTGCCGTTCCTGAAATAATGTAAAAAAACTGAAAATAGCGATTTTATAAAATGCCATCTAGCGTCCTTATTTCACAACAGAAAGAGCTGAAATTTAGTACTGGGGGATAAGAAGATAAGAGCAATCCATTGTCGCCGAAAGAAAATTGCTACGGCCACTAGTTTCAGTTATGCGACATTCAATTGTTTTTTTCGTATGGGCGCCATTAAAAATTTTTAATAGTCGTATTTCATTTCTGGACAAAAATGTGTTTTTGTTCTGAATTCCAGTTGCAAACCTTCCAAACTTCCCCTTTTCTTAAATTCTGTTACGGAAACAATGGATTTAATCCACTGTAAAATATCTACATCACGCTATTTTTGCTCGATGAGATAGAAATTATTTCCGATTTCTGTCACCCGTCGACCTTGAACCCGAACCGCAACCCGCAACGCATCCACGGTCAATCAAAGCGTGCGATACTGTACACATCCCAGTTACCTACCGCGAAAAACTCTCCGCTGCTGCAAGGGAGATCATATTGAGTTTAGCAGGTTGCTGGTTATTACATCATACCGTTCAACGGTTGAGGGCATCATATGGGAAAGATTGGCACACAGACAGACTTGTTCGCCCCCTGGCGACGTTGCGTAATCGCGGATTTCGGTTGTCCGCGACCGGCTTTCACTTGGTTCAACCGGTGAGTGCGTGGGGTCTTCCGGCAAGCAGTCAATCGGACTTACTTGCGTTTGTCCACAGATAAGTTGTAGTACATTTAAAAAAAATTATTGACGAAATGTACAGCTTGACCAAAATCATCTCGCCTGCATGCTTCAGATGCACAGTGGCAACGTTGCCAGACTAGCACCGGAGCTCATTGTGAACATCAAACGGTAAGTCATTAAATAAGATTAAGTACAAAGATTCTACTTTGAAATAGGGATAAACAGGATAAAGTATAGGTATATAATTTGCACAAATTTTAAAATATAAAACCTTCATTAAATAACAATACTTATGAAGGTATCTGCCCTATTATTAAGGTCTCTTGACTTTGTCACTCCTATTGCGATCTCTCTTCATGATCTGCGCATCGCGCGGAAAAGATGAGTTTACCGTCTGTTTGTTTACATGCACATAAATAATAAAAACCTTCACACAACAGGATAGGTATTCACTAAAGTTAGAAAATGCTCGAAAGACCAAAAAATGAAGCATACATAAAAAAATTCTGTCGATATTCGCAAATCTGTGTGGCACAAGAGAAATGACGTACATAACTACTTGTCCAATTGACTAGTGCCCTTTCTTAAGCTTTATTTTAAACGCTGATTGTGTCGTACTCAAGTTACGCAGTGACTCACCTAAATCTAATTTTGCAAAAGGTGTGTACGACTTATGAGCACCCATAATCTACATAATAAATAAAAGGAGAGAGAGAGAATGTTAAGATATCGTTTGGGTTTAATCAGGAAAAGCCAGAGAACTATGTGGCAATGTGTTGTTAGAATGTAACACATAAAAAAATGTACTGTGTTCGCTCCGATGTTAGCTAATATACTTGTTTTTAATTTGATTTTCTAGAGCAAACACATTTTTGTCATGATATAACGGGGATACCTGGCGTTTTTAACGAATATATTTTTGTACGTTGTCAAAAATTGGATTTTGTTTTGAAAATATGGTTAAAAATAGAAGAAGAAAGATGCTGTTTCAGTAAATGGGGTAAATTTTTTAATATCTTCATCTATTTCGAAGATAAGAGAATAACTGAACTTAGTTTTGGGAAAACTTTAGATAAATAGACATTAAATAATAAAAAAACGTTCTGCAAATCCAGCAAAATGTTAGCCATCAATTTTATTGTCATCTATTCAATCTCTAATCTAACTTATTTTCTTAATAGAACACTTTGTATATTAGTACGTTTATTTAGAAATACGTTTGTATACAGGGTGATTTCACTTTAAATACAACAACTGTTGGAATAAATGATTCGCCAAAAAGTAAGTTTGCTCTATAAACTTTTTTCCTGGGGAACGTGGTATTCGAGATACAGAGTGTTCAAGTTTCAAAAAAAAAAATATTTTTCTTAGCCTCAAGGATAATATTACATCCAATTAGGTGAATACGTTATAGTAAATTTCATTCAATTCCGTCAGCGCATTTTGAAGATATGACAGAAAATATAAATTTTTTTGTAAACTTTAACTAACACCCTGTATCTCGAGTACCGAGTTCCGCAGGAAAAAAGTTTATAGAGCAAACTCTACTTTTTGTCAACTAATCTATTTCTGCAGCTTCTGTATTTAAAGTGAAATCACCCTGTATAAAGTCCAGTGAGTCTATTTCTACATCATCTATATCTATATCATATTTAAAAGTTCAATAACTTGCCTTGCTCTAATAAAAAAGTCTTAGAAATTACGAAGAAAAAAAATGTATTTATTTATTTTTTTACTCCTATCAGTTCCATAACATCCTTATGTGTATTATTTGTTAAATGGCGATCTTTGAACCTAAACTATCATTGCCATACAAGTTTTTCAAAGAATAGTATGAAAAGAAGGAGGTACTGCTCTTTGGCAAGCTCCATCGGATGGCAAAACATCAGCCCGCGGCAGATCCAATATGGTCATATGTCAATGCCGTATCCTAATGACACCCCGTGCACAAAACAGCTTTTAATATTTAATGGGCGACATTTAAATTGTACTCCTTTTAATTGCGCGGTGAAAGGGAGAGCCTTTTTTACCAGAAAACGAGCGATTCGCAACATCGCATTCGACTGCTGTATTCGGACGTTGTTTTTTTAACGGATGTTTTTAATTACCTGCCTCTTTTTACGAAATCTCCTCAATAACCTGCATTATACCATCATTGAAATTCCGTAAGCAGAATCAATTACGTACCCAATAAAAACATCTCGCAATAATCCAGCTCCGCTGACACAGCGGCGGTTCTGGGTTGCCTCAGCTGAAGATGTAGCAATCGAAATGTGCTGTTGCCATGCTTCGCCTCGGGATGATTTTAAATTCGCACGTACGCATTGTGTTTGAACGGTTCGAAATCAACAGAGACAAGTATAGAGAAGCTCGGAAAGTTAACACATCTAGTGAACTGTTAACTAGCAACAGAACAGAACAAAATGCAAAACGTCAGCTAACAAGGAAGCATCGAAGGGAACAGCTAGCAAATAACCCATAGAAAACTTTAAAAAACCCAAATGTTATATAGTAGAAAAGGTATTATGCTACATGTTAGCTAGAAGAACCAGCAAAATATTAGCTTTAAAAAAAACGTTTAGCGAGAGGACAGCAAAAAACGTTCAGCAAACCTTCAGCTAGCAAAAAACAAGTCTAGTGAAATGTAGCGAAATACACATTTAGACAAACGTTAGTTAGCAATTTTTGTTATCAAAAAAGGTCTAGCAACACCTAGCAAAAAAGTCTAGCAAGACTTTAGCTGACAAAAAAACCTTAGCCAGCAAATACGTACAATGTCAGCTAGCAAAAACATCAATCAAAACGTTACAAAAGAAGTCCAGCTAAATATTAGCCACCAAAAAAAATCTAGCAAAACGTTAGATAGCAAAAAGGGTCCAGCAAAACCTCAAGTAGCAAAAAAATAAGATAAACCATAAGCTAACAAAAAACATGCTTGGTAAAAAAAACATACATTTAGCAAAACGTTAGGCAAAAAACACGCCTATAAAAACATTATCACACGTCTGGCAATACATAGGTTAGCAAAAGAACGTCTAACAAAACCTTAGCTAGCAAAATAATTAAAAAATATCGTCTGCAAAGCTTTAGTTAGCAAAAAACAAGTCTAGTGAAAAGTAATCTAGCAAAATACACATTTAGGCAACGTTAGTTAGCAACTTTAATTCCAGTAAACTTTTTACAAACAAAAAATATTTTTAACAAATCGTTAGCTAGTTAAAAAAAGTCTAGCAACACCTAGCAAAAATCCAGCAAGACTATAGCTGACAAATACGCTCAATGTCAGCTAGCAAAACACATTGAGCAAAATGTCAGCTAGCTAAAAGATCGATCAAAACAATAGAAATAAGTCCAGCAAAATATTAACTATCAAAAAAAATCCAGCAAAACCTTAAATAGCAAAAAAGTAAGGCAAACCATTAGCTAACAAAAAACAACCTTTGTAAAACTTCAGCTAACAAAACATACATTCAGCAAAACGTTAGCAAAAAAACTCGCCTATAAAAACATTAGCACACGTCTAGCAATACATAGGCTAGCAAATGGACGTCCAGCAAACCCTTAGCTAACAAACAATTTATCGAAACATTGGCCAGTTAAAAAAACATCCTGCAAAATAATTAAAAAATATTGTCAGCAAAGCTTTAGTTAGCAAAAAAACAAGTCTAGTGAAAAGTAATCTAGCAAAATACACATTTAAGCAAACGTTACTTAGCAACGTTTATTCCAGTAAACTTTTTACACAAAAAATGTATCTAAAAAATCGTTAGCTAGTTAAAAAGGTCTAGCAACGCCTAGCAAAAGTCCAGCAAGACTATAGCTGACAAATACGCTCAATGTCGGCTAGCAAAACACATTGAGCAAAATGTCAGCTAGCTAAAACATCGATTAAAACATTAGAAATAAGTCCAGCAAAATATTAGCTATCAAAAAAAATCTAGCAAAACGTTAGGTAACAAAAAGTGTCCAGCAAAACCTCAAATAACAAAAAGTAAGACAAGCCATTAGTTAACAAAAAACAAGCTTGGCAAAAATTCAGCTAACAAATCATGCAGTTAGCAAAAATCACGCCTATATAAATATTAGCCAGCAAAAACACGTCTAGCAATACATAGACTACCAAAGAACGTCCAGCAAAACCTTAGCAGATAATTTATCCAAACATTGGCCAGCTAAAAAACACATCTAGCAAAACGTCTAGTTTCTTAATCAAAATCATGCAAGGAACAACCACTTAAAGTTCTGATATTACTGATGTAAATTCGTGTTTAAAACGTATTTTTCGCCGATCGACATTAAAGGCGTAGTTTTAGTGACAGCTGTCTGGCACTAAAGTGTCACATTTATTGCCTAGGCATTAGCATCATTTTTTACTGCCACTAAATTAAAAATTAAAATTTATTACCTAAGTTATTTAAGTAAATAATTATTAAGTAATAGCGCTCGTCTTATAGCAACCACAGACGATTTGATGAAATTATTATTATTCATGAAATAAGTATAATAAAATTTTAATAATTTTAATATAAAATAAATAGCTTTGTTATTATTATAAAAGTAAAATTGATCGGCGAAAAGTTATGTGTTTAACTTGGCAGTAAAGCAGATTTAATGCCTTGGCTGTTTTAATAGACTCGGCTGCGCCTCGGCATTAAATCTTGTACTTTACTGCCTTATTAAACAAATAACTGTTTTTCTAAGGGGTAACGCATAAATAACTATTATTTTGGTTTCTAAAAAAAAATCAGTATTTTTTGCCTGCTAATTCCATTTCATCTCACGTAAGAACATAAACGCAGTGCAAGGGGCCCGCTGGAAGGGACTTTCAAAATAAGACTCACTCTCGGTGGAATGCGCCACGGAAGAGCTTCGGGGCATCACGCGCGATCCCCCCCACCAGTAGGGGTACGTGGGGGACCGCCGCGATGCGAGTTGTACACACCGCGACTGTGTGTTTGCAATTTGCAATTGAGATTACCCGGTCAAGGACCAGCGACGGAAGTGCCGCCGGCTACTGACATTTACAAATTGTCCGCCGTTTTATTCAAATGCCACGCTGATTCCTCTCCGATGGAGTCGATAGCACTGCGGATTCGCACAGTCGTGGGAGACACCTTTGTTTCTGCCGGATTCGAAACTGTGGTAATTTATGCGGAATGGCTACGCCAACAGACTAAGTCTTATGTAGTCACGTAGCGAAATTGTTACTTGAACAACGATAGTGTAATGGAACACTATTTTGAACAGCGCTTAACCTAACGCTACACACGTGTGCACGCGGCAGACTTATCCTATGGAAAAAATGTAAACAACTACTATTGTGAAACATTTAGTAAATTTCAAGACAATTATTTTCCAGTTTTTAAATAAATAAAATACAATGTATCAATTTTATAGTACGAAGATAGTGTTGTGCTTAAATTTTTGCTCGAATTTTAGTAATTATGAATCTTTTAAAACAGGAACGTAACTTATAATCAAATTATGAATTTGAAAAATATGTAATTAAAGTACCCAAAGATTCACGTCATCCAAATAATCATACGGATTAAAAATAATTTAGGTACTTACCAAAAAGCAAAATTCAGTAATTTTTAAACGCACAAGTACAAAACAAACTACAACATATGCTCAAAATGTCCACCACCATTTTCGATGACGCACGACACCTTCGAATCCAATTTCGCTGGAAAACATCTCAAGAAAAGGAAATAGTGGTACGTCAAAAAAAAAACACTCAGACACGGTCCAATTCCAGATACCAACTGAATTGCGTATTGCTGGACAGTTTAGTACCTCATGTTATATGCCGCGCCGTTGTCACATTGCTCGATATGAATTTTATCGAATTTTAAATTTATTACAACGCCAAATATTTTTGTAATAAATAATTTTAAAAAAAACTAACTTTGTTTCCTGATAGAGAGCGAGATTTTAAGGTTGGTATAGTGTTAAATGTCAACACACGTATGTGTAGTTATATTTTATTTCACTCAGGGTCACTTCATTTCAGAGATAAACGAAATATTCATAAAATCTGTACTGAATATTTGTATTCAGTGAATAGTGAATATTAAATGTTTGTATAATTAGGTACGTATAAAATGCCGTCTCATTCGTGATATTTGAATAACACACACTTAAATATAGTGTATTTCCTGTGACTAACGGTGATATGAAATCAGTCACAAATTTTTAGGAGATAAAATTTGAAATACACAATTAGCGATGTTTATCTATCATCACTTTTCGTTACGAATTTTACTTATTTCCCTGTCGATATTTACTGAAAACTTTCTGTTGAACTGTAAATTTAAATAACGTGAGCTGCGAATTGCATTTTGCGGAATTTTAAGTATAAATAAATAATCCCGACATTATATGCAATTGATTCTCAAAACTGAACTTATTTGTTTAAAAACGGAACTGGATAGCCGGAAATACTTGCGGCCTGAGTTCTTTTACCTCATCGGTTGTGAATTGAAATCAACAAGGACACGTGACAAATAGTTTAGAAGTGACGTAATAGTTTTCTGCCATTCGAAAAATCACTTCCCTTTGATTTTACTGTTCTTTTTCTTTTCCGAGCCTATTAAGGAGGTATATCGGGTTTACTCAAATGCACAGATATACTTGAAATTTATATAGCGTATTAGCCAGTGCTCCCTCTGTGCGTCATATTTTTTTGAAATTTTTTTTGAATCTAGATTTTAAGATATTGTTGTCGAAAGTTGTTCATTTTAACATAGGTTTATATGGCGAAGATTGACGGTGCGGCTCTTTTTTTGCCCATAACTGAGAAAAAAATGTAGAAATTGTGAAACAAAACTTTTCCATAGATAGTACACAGTATTATCTTATTTTTGATGTAAAACTAATGTAAGTTTTGAACATAGTACAGCTGTATTAATTAGAAACAGAAACCAATAATTGCATTTCTGTCTGACTTGAGGATTAATGTGGCAACGTCGCAATCAGCTGACAGCAAGGAGGGAATACATTTGAAAGACTTGATAAAAACGAAATTGATTTCAAACATATACATTTTTCCTAAATCCCATGTACATTGTTATCAACAATAAATTATCCACAACAGATGATTTTTTGTAATGTTTTTAAAAAACTAGATTAATTAAAAAAGACTAGGAAGCTGTGATATATTTATTGGAATAAAAAATACAGTTGATAAATCCTTTTAATATATTTAATGGTTTATAAAAACATCGTAATCATTACCCAGCAATATTTAGGGTTACATAAAGTTTTCTTTACTTGATTAATATAATTAGTAATACTTGAGATAAAAGCATTTGTACGGAATAACAAAGGAACATAAATATTTCTCAGCAAACTTTATATCTAAAAAATTAGTTATAGTTGCAAAACTTTTGTAACATTACTAAAATAGAGATTAAAAACACGAACAGTGAGTAATAATGTAATTTCTATCACAGAACCTTCAAAATTGCATCCAACATTTTCTTTGACTTGGACGAGAGATGGGCGCGAGTGTCATTTCATTTCTTTAGAACTAAATTAACATAATTCTCGTTGTTTTACCAGTTCACATGATTTACGGATTTTAAATAAAGGATACAAATCTTCGCGAGGATAATACGATATATTTGCTATATATAATAATTATATTGTACATAGTTTACACACAATACATTTTTGAACGCGTACGCATCTTTACCCGAATTTGACGCGCAATATCTCCGATGTCCGAGGTCTGTAGGTTCGCAGTGTGTACAACTGCTAGTCAATTATTAGCGCTGTTGCCACATCGACATAGTCTTTATGCGTTCATTAATTATAATTTAAAACTACTTAAATATGATATTTTTATGTTGTTAATTAGTCAATATGTATGCTATGTGCATATGAGTAGATTTCTTTGCTATACAGATAATGTTTATCGCAAAAAATTTCAATAGAATTTAATTTTTTCAAACTGGCAGCGGGCTTTAGTCCCATAAGAAAAGCATAGGACCCTCCCCTGCGCTCCTCACTTCCCTCGGACTCCGATATACCTCCTTAATAAGTATCTCCACCAATCCGCGTTGCTTTGAAATGTATCCACTGTAAGTACGTTCAGAAATATATTTCCAGCTATCTGTAATCTCTAAAATGGCATTTCGAAATTAAAAAAAGGGGAAGTTATAACCATTTAGATCGATATTTACGCGATAAAAAATATGTCCTACGGTCACAACTACTAATCGGTGAGCAGGACAATAGAGCGAGAACCTCGTTAGCGCGATAATTGAAAGTGCAGCAGCACTTTATTCAATTAGGTTTTCTTTTCACACTCGCCCGGACAAAAGGAATTTCATTAGAGAAATGCAACGATATCGTTTTTCTTTCTCCAGCCGGGTTAAGATAACAATACGACGGCGTTGCAAGTAAACACGCCAGGTCGGTAATTAGGATTGATGCAAATGCAATACGGGAATGAGGTCAGATGGCAGTATTTCGAGTTCACAGTCGCGCGCGCGAAAATCAACAGGGAACGTGTATAATAAAAATCGTTTGGAGCAATATTTACATATAAGGAATAGTACATACTGTAACATGGTAATATTTTTTTAGAACGTACAGGATATACGTTATAAGACACCCCAACCCTCATACGAATGCATCACCCCATGTATTTTATAAGTGGAACTAACTTAATGAACGTAGTTCTGACATTTCTGATTAACGTAGACTTCTGAGCATCTTGTGTGGCGTAATTATGGAAAACACGATCGAGGTGTCACGGTAGGGTTAATTTAAGGCGATTTTTTGGTGGTAGAGATCACTTGACACCGAATAAGGGAAGGCATTATATAGGGTGGTCGCGATGTAATGGGCCAAAATTCATGACTAGATTCCTGACGTGAAAATATTGCGATTTAGACAAACTCACCTTAGTCCAAAAGTTGATACTTACAGAGATACAGGGTGTTTAATGCAAAATATTATTTTAGTTTTTTCTTATTTATTTCATAATAAATGCTCATATCGGGATGAAATTTTGGTGTTAGGAGTTTTCTGGGGCGAGAGATTGGAATATATCCATGGTTTGCTTATAGCTCATAGAGAGCGCCACCTGCGCTAGGTCGAATGCGTTGAAAACGACAGAACTTTTTTATCTTTCAAAAATCTAATTCTCAGGTAGCAAATTCTGATTTTACAACTTCTTTTACACAAAAAAGCTATACTTTTTGATAGTCGCTATCTTGCACCGTTCTCAAGATATTTAGCTTTGGTAATTCGAGTAATCAAAATAAGGTACGAATGTCAAAAAGAACAAGAGTTTATTTCAAATTATAAATTGTGATGAACAATTGAATATCGAATATTACAATAAATGTTCAACATGTCCGCCTCCAACTTCAATACATTTATTAACGCGTTTGTTCAAAGACTGCCGTATTTTAAAATAGAGATTCTTGTTACGAAATGATTCGGCGGCATTTACAATTTTCTGCCATAGCTCTTCGCGGGTGTTTATAGTTTCTCTATAGACAACTGATTTCATGTAGCCCCAGAAACAAAAATCCATAGGATTAAAGTCAGGACTACGAGGAGGCCATAATATTCGACTCCCACGACCGATCCAACGATCCGGAAAAATGTGGTCAAGATAGTTCCGTACTCTGACAGAATAATGAGGGGGAGCTCCATCTTGCATGAAAAATAGATTTTGCCGTGTATTCAGTGGTAAATCGTCGAGGTAGTCAACTAAATGGTGCTGCAGGAAATCTAAATACAAGTCACCATTTAGATTTGGAGGAAGCTCATGTGGACCCAAAAGGTGATTTCCTATGATTCCGCACCAAACATTTATCTTAAATTCATGTTGGAAGTGACGCTCACTGACTACGTGAGGATTTTCATTATCCCATATGTGCTTGTTTCTAAAATTGAAAATTCCTCGACGAGTAAAGGTCGCTTCATCAGTGAATAGTACATTATCCAAAAATTCCTGGTCAAGGTTTTGCTGATTGCGCATAAAATGAGCAAATTGTAATCTAGCTGGTAAGTCTGCTGCTAAAAGATTTTGCACGGGTGTAAAATGGTAGGGATATAAATTTTCCTTGTGAAAGATTTTGAGAACTGTTGTTTTACTAACACCGGTTTCTCTAGCTACCTGCCTGCTGCTAACTTCTGGATTTCCTGCCACTCTTACTAAAATTTCTTCTTCTTGGTGAACTGTAACAGTACGCCCTGCGTTGTCTCTTTTAGGACGAAAACTACCAGTTTCTCCAAGTCTATTAAAAAGTTCTTGAAATAGTTTCCGATTTGGTTGCCTTCTATTCGGATACAACTCTGAATACCGACGAAGCGCTCGACGTCCAACATAATCTGATTGCGCATAAACGCAAACCATATCGCGCATTTCTCCATTTGAAAATAAATTATGGCGTGGCATGTTATCTCGCACTACGATTTAGATCATAAAGTAAAGAATACTTTTAATAAGGCACGAATAATACTGTAATATTACTGACAGCACTAAGATAAGTGGAAAATGTCAAAATTGGATTTTAACATAAGCCTACTTGAAAATTTTTGCCGATTTGTAATTGAATGCAAATACATTGGAATTTTCAATGGCAAATTTTACGAGAACGGTGCAAGATAGCGACTATCAAAAAGTATAGCTTTTTTGTGTAAAAGAAGTTGTAAAATCAGAATTTGCTACCTGAGAATTAGATTTTTGAAAGATAAAAAAGTTCTGTCGTTTTCAACGCATTCGACCTAGCGCAGGTGGCGCTCTCTATGAGCTACAAGCAAACCATGGATATATTTCAATCTCTCGCCCCAGAAAACCCCTAACACCAAAATTTCATCTCGATATGAGCATTTATTATGAAATAAATAAGAAAAAACTAAAATAATATTTTGCATTAAACACCCTGTATCTCTGTAAGTATCAACTTTTGGACTAAGGTGAGTTTGTCTAAATCGCAATATTTTCACGTCAGGAATCTAGTCATGAATTTTGGCCCATTACATCGCGACCACCCTATCTAAATGGGTTTACTGAAAAAAAAAGTGAAATATTTTATGATAGTCAGCGTGTCACAAAATAAAATTCATGTTAGAAGATATCTAATAAAATTTTTCGATATCTTATACAAAAACGGAACGGAAATGGAAGTGACTAAAAGTGATTTATTTTGCAAAAAAAATGACTATTGTTTTTTAAAATGACAAAATGTGACCTCACTAGTATACAGTTGGCCGTGCACTTTTTTTCATAGTTCTGCGTGTTTAAAAATAACTGCAGGACCCTAAAGTTGCTTCCCAACCATATTTTCGTAAGGTACTTACAACATCTTAAAACATCTTGAAAAAAAAAATGGTTCCTCGGGTGTGACAAGAGAACGCGTCTGCGGAGGATGTCGTTTGATTTGTTTTCAGAACCGGCACCATTTATAAAAGTGACATCTACCTTGCGTGTTTGCTACGCCGCTTTCGGTGTTTTGTTTTGAAACGGATTGTGGCATGTGGTAAAATCAATCAGGCAATGCCCTTAGATCGCGTTCTTTAAAAGAAAGGAAGTGGGGGTTAGACTGAGAAACGACCTTCTCTTTGTGAATAATAATCGTTTATTACCAACAAAAGTAAATTATACAAGAATAATCAGGCATAAAAATAAAAAAGTAGTCGCTTTAGTAGAGGAATCGGTATAATAAACTTAACCTAAGACACGTAACCTAAATAGAAAAGAGACTAAACCAAGACATCTAGTGTTAAGTCGTTAAAATTGGATTACATTTATCACAAGAGCGTTGGAGAAAAATTTTCCTCCCTCAGTTTTATCCATTCATTCATCCATAATAATTATTGTCACTGTATCTTTTGATGGAAAAACACTAAAATACAAATGTAAATTTTAATGGTTTGGATTTCAACTTGAATACCTTGGAAATGCATTCACACCAATGAAAAGACCGGTGTGAAAACGACAGCCAAAGATAGCGGCCAAAATAGCCGAACTCTCCCGAACGATACTATACGATATGTACAGGGTGATCAAGTTAGCCAAAGAAATAAGTTTTTCTAGAAAACGTCCGAGAAAAATAAATTATTTTAGAAATTATTTCATTTTTGCTTACTTTTACTAGAAGTTAGGGCAGAAATACAGAAATTATCTTTACGGCGCTAAGTGTCGCGGCGCTTCAAAAATTTTTTTCCAGCAACATACATTTTTTAATAGGTCACGATAAAGATCCTTTAATTTTATGTTCCCATTATTTAAAAAGTTACGGCAATTCTCTAGTGAATAAATCTTTTTCAATACTCTTGCTGGTTCAATATATCAATAACTATGTACGTATTCACTATAAACAATTTAATAACACAACTGTGTACACAACAATTACATTAATTTGTAAGAATTACAAACCCACCTATCATATAAGGGAGACCACAACAATATAAAGAATATCAACTGAAATACGTAAATAGAAAAGGAATATCAACTGAAATAAATAAATATAAAAATAAATAAACACAATACTTAACGTTTTAATAGGTGTTCAATGTGAGCACCATTATTGTTAAAACACAATTCGTAACATTTTCTTAGTTCACTGGACGTTACTTTTTTAAAATATTGCCACGTATTTCAGCACAAGCAGCAGTGATTTTCTGCTTCAAATGATCAATACTGTTTAGTTTTATCCGCAATATTTTTTAGGGCTCCTCACAAGAATAAATCAAGAGGGGTTAGATCTGGGGCTCTCGGAGCAAACTGTAAAGGGCCATTAGTACCTATCCACTTATTTTCAAAGTGCAAATTTAAATAGTTTTGAACAACTGCAGCATTATGGTAACGCACCCCGTCCAGTTAAAATCACAGGTGTCTCCTAATTTGAAGTGGCTCATTTTCTATAAGAATAGGAATTTCAATTGCAAGAAAATTGCAATACCTTTGTCCCGTTAAGACACCATCATAAAAATATGGATCTATTAAATGACGCTCTACAATTCCACACCATACATTGACATTAAATTAAAAATATCGAGAAATTCTTCATGACAATGAACAGTATGGAGTTGCCTATTATTTGGCGTATGTGACGTCACTACTAAAAGGGCCTATTCTAACAAATGCAGTCATGATATCGTTCGGGAGAAATCGGCTAAATTGGCGGCTATCTTTGGTTGCAGGACCTCGGGAACTGAAAATGCAGTTTTTAAAAGCCATTATTGGACTATTTGTAGAAATAATCGATGCAAGCAAACAATTTGATTAACTTAAACTGAAATAGGCCATTAAAAAGATAACCTACGTTCGTATTGTTACTTTGTCGATATCGTCGGTGACGAGATACGATCGGCGTCCAAATTTCAAACTTTCTTTCAAAAATCCTGACCATTTACGGTAAAAATAACCGAGCCGCGCGGAACGTCATTAAAAGCATGTAAATTAAGCAATAAAAAAAAGTACCTCGTCGAACGACGGCGTAACGTATCGCTCGAAAAATTTCCGAGAACTTCTATATTTGGCGACACGCCAATAAATTTCGCAGGCTCGTAGTCCTCGTGCTGGAAACGGACCGACAGACCGACCCGAGGAGTGCAAGTGGCGGCATTAAGAAGCAACCAGGTCATGGCTAACTCAGTTCTCAGTTCTCATTTGCGTCAGTTTCACTTTTCTGCATAAGGAAGCTGTCGAGAAAGGGAAATCCTAGTTACGATCGAATGCACGGCCGTGAAGTGTTGTTGGCAGCGCAGTTGGCAGGGCGCGGGGTGGGGGGTGCACCTAGAGATCGACTTCGAGTGTCTTGAGGATCTGCTACGCGCCAGACCTCTTGGATGCTACGATTTACGCAGAGGCGTGCTTTACAATTTTTAATGCTAATGTGGACGCTGGTAGATTTAACAAGAACGACTGATTGTGAGAATCGAAACTAAAATTTATTTCACAAATAAAACCACCGCCTAGTCTGGTGACGTCCTAATTCTGCAACATTTTTTGTTGTAAAATGATACAATGAAAATGATGACGAGTTTACACACATAAAAAGGTATCTTTAATAATAAACTACAATTTTTTTTTAAAAGCAATTGTTTCTTATGAAGAAAATTTATTTAATTTGATCTTATATCTTTATTTCAGTATTACTCATGTATTTGGAACAATTCTGTTTTATGTTTAGGAAATGTATTAGAATCAAAGATACATCCTAAATTTAAACATATAATATAATGTATTAAAACATAGTAAATTATAATGTAAAACAAATCAATTTCTTTAAAACAATCATGTTTTAAGGTTGCATCTACATTTTGGTTATTTTAATTTAAATGAACTTATTTAAAACAAATAAATCATAAGTCCAAATTAAAACACTTATTTTATCAAAGGAATAATAGTATTTATTGACATAAAACTATCATATCGTTAAATTTTCAGATAAACTGCATTTAAAGATGTGGTATAGTTGATTTTAGTATATTGTTTTAATTCAAAACTATCATATTTTTAAAACTACGGCGAAAAGCGTGGATTAACTTTCAGCGACAGCCAAAGGCATTTAGACTTTTAACTTCTACCACATGCAGTTACTCGTCTCGTATGTGTTTTATAACTTGCAGTGTAGTGTGAGTGTGTATGGTGTATAGTCTGTGGTGTACTGTACTGTGTAGTACATCGTAGGAGTGTGTAATGTAGTCTTAGACAAGAACAAGACTA
>NW_019416901.1:1719426-1835521 GCF_000390285.2 Anoplophora glabripennis | reverse complement strand
TGTATTGGTCCACTAGGTCGTAAATAATTTTTTTGTATGGTACACGGGTTTACTTAGCTTTGCCACTTTGCCAGTGCAGTGCAGAGCATTGCTTGGCGGAGTATGTTGTTATGTATAATGCGTATTATTATTTATTAGTTGATATTATTATTTGTTCATATCGTAACCAGTAAAGGGTAAGTTATTAAAATAAATGTTATATGTAATTATCTAGTAATTTAGCGTGGCTCTCTGGAGACTCTTTGAAGCGGAGGATAACGAAATAACTCGGGAAAATCCCCAAATAGTGGAACCGGTTTTTGTCGAAAGTATCGAAACAAACTCAAGAGTTTAAAAACAAAGATTTCAACGTAAAAAGTCAACGTATTATATTAAATATATATGAATGTTTAAAAATTGAAAATAGTGAACAATGTGATAAAAAGTTAGGAAACGGGTTAACGAATTAACTAATATATCAAAAACCGACAATTTATCCCGTAATTAAAGAAGGATTGATCACGGTACAAAGAGGAAACGGAAAAATACAAAATTAAAGAAAATTGTGTATTTGTGTAGATGTAATGCGGCGCACAATTTATAATATGTATAAAGAAAATAAAAGTTCCTCCTTTAAACATAATTCGAGATAAATTACGCGATTATCCTGATTATAATTATTAATCTTTAGATATTTTACGACATGCTTTATTACAATGCGATTTTAAACATAAAAAACTTGACAATCGTATGGTAATTATATGCTTATGTTATATGCGTATGTTTTTATGCTGTTTCAATTGAGATCGTAACAACTATACTCAAGCTACAAGTTAAGAAAAGCGTAACAAAATTTAATCATTTAAAAAAAATCTTATCTCTGAAGAAAGTACGAAGCCTTATGTGGAGATCAAATATACCAATTTGTATCACAGGCAGAAAACGAAAATTTGATATAATTGAAAATGTTTACTGTTTTAGATTGTTTTGATTATATAAAATTCTGATTCATCCCGTTGTGACACACGAAATCAGCTATGGATGACACAGATGATAAGAGCTTTATTTTGATTGTGAACCCAATAAGTCGCCTGATATTCAACGTACCTTTGTACCTAATTATATCGAGTTTTTTTGGACAGTATCTGCCTTTTCTCTCAGCCATATAGGCCAGGAAAATTAGTTGGGAATTGATCATTTCGCGACTTTTTATTTCGGCAAACTGAATTTATCATTATAGGTGCTAAATATTATGTACAATAATAACATATTAGTTTCCACAGTCATAAAAATGGGGGGAAGATTGTTTACAGGATGGTTAATTGTATAATTTTTACGTAAATTCACGTTTTTCGCTTATGACTTTTTCCGTTCATTTCCAGGTACTTTTTTTTCGTCTTCAAAAGACCGACAAAACTAGCCCTCGAGCGTCAAAAAATATTGATTAGATCAAAAGTTATAGACAGAAAAGGAGTTTATTTATGACTTTTGAATTAAACATTTATAAACTGAGTTATTATTACCAGAAAGTTTTGGCATCGCATTCTCTCATTCCTTATCACTGTCTAATAACTCACAACACATCTGGAATCGGTAAGTTGAATAGTTTACAAGTTATGGCCTTATAAAAAAATTAACTAATTATTAGTCTGGACGATCCCGAGCATCTTCCACAATCACACTGATTTTTTTCATGGTAGATTTTTTTTTTAAATTTCAAATTTGCAACCTGGATTTTTTTTTATTTTTTAGTCTTAGTTGCAAAATGAAATATACGATGCAAGTGCGTGATATAGTTATATATTATTACATATTCGGAAAGCTTATGAAAAGAGCTTTCAGTTAAAAAAAAATCGTCAAGATTCGGTGAAAAAGAACTGAGTTACAGACTGTCAAATATATTATTTTCAAGCGAATTTCGCTGTTTTAACAGGACTATGAATATTATCGTCATTTTCTTCGGACTCGCTGTAGTTCGCTTCTCCCACTTTTCCGCCGCGCCACGGCTCGCCGAAAAATCAAGCGACCCAATGATTTTTAACATTTCTTATGCACTTGACATACGTCCACAAATAAAATATTTTTATCTGGAAAAGTACTCGGGTTGCCGGTTATAAAAGTATTTTTTTGCCGCTACCAACCTAATTTGTTTAACAATAGGCCGTCAACTTTGTCAAAAGTCATAAACAAACTTTTTTTGTTTATAACTTTTGATCTAATCAATATTTTTTTACGCTCGAGGGCTAGTTTTGTAGGTCTTTTGAAGACGAAGAAAAAGTACTTTACTGTTTTCTCGTGGAAATGAACGGAAAAAAGTTATAAGCGAGAAAGGTGAATTTACGTAAAAATTATACAATTAACCAGTCTCTAAACAATCTTCCCCCCATTTTTATGACTGTGGAAACTAATATGTTATTGTACATAATATTTAGCATCTATAGTGATAAATTCAGCTTGCAGAAACAAAAAGTCGCGCCCAACTCTATATTTCCTGGCCTACAGAGTGAGATTTTTCATATTGCAAAAAATATTTTGTACGATTTGACTTGGATTTGCAATTGTTTTACAATGTTTTTATGACAGAAAAATAATAGGAATGGAAAAATAGATCAGCTATTTGATTTTAAATAGTGCTAGTTGAAGATTTTTTTCAATAGAAACAATTTATTTATATTTTTCGAATATTATGTCTACCAATATTTTCGTATTTACCCAAATTATTGCCCACATAGTGGACGTACCGGAAAAAATGCGAACCTACTGCGAAAACGTACAGAGGAATAATTAAGCCGTTATTTTATCAAAGACTTCGAAAAATAAAGGTTAATATTTGATCAACAATGTTATCCGCGTACTTTCAAATAAAAAAGCAAATCTATTTTCTCTGGAACGTATCGTCTGTTGTGTTTTGTAGTAAAAAATAATTAAATTAAAGCATTATGTAAACAAACTTTTCTATCTGCTACCGTGAAATACAGACGTTCTACAGTGCGTTAAATCTAAGTTCTTCCCATTATTTGTTTGTACCTAATTCGTAAAATAAATTGTTTACATTTGAATATGTCACCTTAATTTTTTCGAAAAATACTGCCTTTTTTATCGCTGTTTCTGTGTCTCTGAAAGTGACAAAAAAAAATTTGGACTAATAACGAACACGCACATGAGCAAAAAAAAATGAACAGTTTTGCTTCAGAGCATTAATATAATCCTTGAGTGTATTGGTTAACATTTTCGAGTTATACAAATTCTTATCGGTTGTTATTGCAAAATAAGCGGAAAACAAATGAAACTACACCGCCAGACGAGTTGTTTTTCACTCGGTTACCATGTTAGTGGGAATGTGAAATGAAATTATTCGTTCGAATTAATGAAATAATAATGTAATTCATGTTTAGCCGTCGTGTTATACACTTGAAAAAAAAATTAATGAATGCGAAAGACGTCAGCGACGATAATTAACAAATAACAATATTTTCAAGAAACATATTCTACACTAATGCGCACGATACGTATTGGCGTTACTACACACAGGATGTTTACAAACTTGCAGAAGATTCTTTAATGGATTTAATTAATAATAAGCATTTTTAATAATCGAAACAGTTGACCTATTGAGAACCTGTGGATTCGTCCCCTATACAGGGTGTTTCTAAAATAGGGTTCCAAGTTATATGCCCCAAAAAGGGCTCAAACAAAACTGGTATGTATTAATTTCTTGAAAAAAAAAAAAAAAAATCGGAAACATCTCAATTTTTGAGACATTTAAAAATATATATTAGTTTTTAAATTTAGATTTTATGGTTTCACAGTTTATTTGAAAAGCAGCATGAAAAAATAAAACACTCTTAATTACGCTCCTCAACCAGAATATAAAATCAGTTTTTTAAAACGACGTTTCGTTTTCCTGCAACCAACATCAGTTTCATTTTTTGAAAACAACACTGTACATCTATTCCTTTAATTTTCCTTAAAATAATTCTAAAAACGTTAAGACCCGTCTCATCCACGCATAACTAATGTCAAATCTGTCTGGGTCATCACCCCGATCTCACCCCCACCTCGCCGAAACCGACAAATCTCCGTAGAGGGTCTGCAGACATCTTCCAGGCTACATCCACCCCCTATAACTCTCGAGGAACATGTGTTACTAGTTAAAAACTTATAAGGTCGTTCATTATGCCACCCATTAAAAGGGGTGACCTCTATATCACACATTTTCTTAGGGAATCGGGGTAAAAAAAGATCTCGACGCTGAAAATCGACACGGAATTTATATGGGGAGGACTAGACGATAACTTTAATTATTAACAGGGTCCTGGCTCGCATTTTTTATATTTTTACAAGTCGCAGTCGTATTTTTTTAAATATGTCTGTGGTTTCATTAATATGATGGAGTTAAATTTAAAGAAACGCCCGTTTATGTAGCAAATTCCACAAAACTTCTTTGGAACAAAAATTGAACAGTTTGTTTAGATTAATATTCTCTAATTACACTGAACAAAATTATTGGAATATTGAAAAACAACTGTTATTAATTTTTAAAAGTAGCCGCACTTATCTTATAGTCCAGTCGATATGCTCATAAACCTTGAAAACTTAAAAAAAATATCAGTAGACATTTTATTGCAGTTTATGACGGGGAAGCGTATGTAGAATTTTTTTATTTTTTTTACTGTACGTGAAAATCTAGACGACCTATCTTAAAATTAGTTATGTTATGTTGTAAGCAATTAAATTACCTACAATTTAAGGCGCCTAAAGTCATATTTCAACAATTTGTTAACTGTAAAATAAAGGTCGAACACGGGAAAATCGATTTTCGAAAATTGAGCATTATTATTGCAAAAAGCTGATAAAAGATGTTGATAAAACTTGTGGAAAAGACGGTCAATCCAATGACCAATGTATCTGCCAAAGACCGATTCGATTGAACATGAAATTGTTGCTCCAGGTACTTATTAATTAATTTCGTTTGTTTCTTTGCAACCAATTGTTTAATTACTAAACTACATCTAACAAAGGACACAGGCTGCTCGGGAATTCGCTCTTTTTGCATTAAATAGAGCTTATTTTTACGGCAATTAAAATAAAAGACACTATTAGACCAAGTGGATATTAAGAGAGATGCAGGGTGTTGTTTCTCTTTTCAAAAATTTCTGACTGCTGAGATATCTAATTCAAATTTAATATTTTAATATTTATTTTGATATTGCCAAATTTATATATAATTTTGAACTGCATTATAGGAACCGCGATATATGACGTTCTTGCTATAAAAATATTATTTAAAAAGATAATAATTTAGACTTCTTTACTGAAAATTGTTACACCTTGTGGAAATCCTTATTTTGAACCATTTTCGTGTTTGCATTAAAAAAAATCAATACACAAAGTATTTTTTATTTTATGCAATTTTTTTCAAAAGTAAGCTGTGAAAAGTACAAAGTTAATTAATTTGGACAAGTATTTCAAGGTTTAAAACAAAATTAATGAAATAAAATCAGGCAGTTTATGTCAAGTTATCGCAGTATTACAATTAATTTTTTGTTAATAAGCTCACAACAACTTTTTTCTATTGTCAAAATGTTCGAAACTACATAAACACGCATTTGGAATCGTTGTATAGATAGAAGTGATGTGTCGACCGCTGCGTTGCCCCGATCTGATTCCCCTTGAATGGCGCCCTCTAGAATACTGCTAAATATTTAAGTGTAACACCACCGAAGACCCCTTGATATCTTTAAAATCGATATCTGAACAACTCTAAATTATTAGAAACGTTCGAAAAAGAAATGTTTACTTTAATTTTTACTTTATCTCTACTGAAATCAACTTTTAGACTGAGGTAACTTTGTCTAAATCGTAATATTAAAATGTTTAGAACCCACTATTGTTCTGTGACTCACTACTTATTAAACGCCTTGTATATTTTATTTTTTCAGTGTTTTATTTATTGTATGACTCCATCATACTTTGACATTAATAATTATCATGGAAAAGTAAGTACTCATCCATTAGTTATTAAAAATGTCAGTGAAGCAACTCAGTTCCAACATCTTTAATGTCTGAAATAAGAGCGTTTTGTTGTTCTTTTTTCGTCAGTCGATTCATTATTTCATTTATGGCTTTACAGGGTAGTTAGTCTATAGATAGATCAAGGACACTGGCAAGCATCCTTTTTATAGCCAATATAATGATATTTTTGTATTTTATAGATCTCAAAGTGTCGGATAAAGTGAGGTTGCTACCATAGGTGTCGCACTTGAAAGTCCTTTTGGGTACTAAAAAAAAATCGTCTTATGCCGCACAAGTGAGGATTCTTTAAGTCAGTCGAATCGCAAAATTGTTCATCGGGACATTTTAACTCTAAAAATCATTTTGAATAAAAAATACGAAACATTTTCACTGTTAAAACGTGTAGAAAATCAATTCTATGAGTGCTATCATTTAAATATCTGCTATTTTATTTGGAAAAATCAGCCTGTATTTGAATAAATAGAAAATAGCTATAAAATTACTTATTTCACAAAAAATATGCGAGTCTACGCTTATGGATCGTAAATTTCATGTAGAGGTTTGAATTACAAAAATACAATTTCAAAAGACGCCCCAACAAACCGTTCATAAAATTCATAGACTACTTTTTTGGCACTGTTTCTACTGCTAAATTCATTTACTCCAGGGATCTTAATTAAAAACTGATAATAACGTTAACAGGTTGTAGCAGACATTTTTTTTACGTTTAATTTATTTTAAACGAATCCCTCTCGCAAATAATTGTCAAAGTTAAGATTTAAAAAGGCGCCGTTGAAATATACAGATGAATGTTTACCTGCGGCGCCATAATTTTAATTAGTTTCGATAAGATCGCAATCAATCTTTATTCAAAGCACTCCACTTACCTTTTTCGATTTTCGGCGTCAGTGGCGCCAGCTGTGGCCTACCGTTCGAACCGTGACCCTGCAGGTTCTGCTCGCTCGGAGTGGATAGCTTCTCGGCCAGGATGGGGTTCGCGGCCGCGATATTGTACTTCCTCATCTCCGACAGCATCACCTGCGCGCTTTTGTGTACCAGATTCGAGCTGCTCACGGAGTCCTCGCTGTTGCCGTTCGGCACGTTGTTGTTTTCTTCTTGCTGGAGTAGAAAATTACAGAATTAGGAACCGACAAAGAGAAATGTGGGTAAATATGTTTACTGCATGGGGACGGTGTCTCCATCTGTACGTCAGTTACAAAAACTTCAAGCAAGCACACCGAGCGCCACCTATTGTTGAGGGAGACAAGCAGGTTTATAACTAGTTCGAAGTGATGCTACTAGCATGTAGATGGCGCGTATGATGAAATGTGAATATGTCCATATGTTCATTTAACATTCTAGTTAAATTATGTTCTTTCAAGGGATTTTTGTTAAAATGTCTAGTGATATAGTCATTTTATTTAATAAAATTAATAGAACATTTATTTATTTCCTCAATTTTTCCTGTAATATCAGTTTAGAAGCCATATCAAGCACCTGACGAATCGAATTTTTTTTTTCGAAAAAACCTCACCTTGATGTACGTCGTCTGACTGAACTCGCTGAGGATGTTCTCGATTTCGATGGCGGTGGTGTCGGAGAGGTGCTTGAAGATGTCGTCAGTGTCGGGCATGTGGCCTTCCGGCATTGGCGGCACTAAGGAACTGAGATCTGACTGAGACAATTCACCCAAAGCGCCCCCAGTGGTTCCGGTGGCGGCGTTCTGTTGGCCGATGGCCACGGAGGCATCCTAATGAAAAAAAAAATAGTGAATAATGAACGGTGTTTTGGGTTATGATCTAGTTTCAGGTCAATAAGGGCCGTTTGATTCCTGTAAGGCTTTAGGATTTTTAATTAGTATTTCTGTAAATACAAAAATAGTTTTGAGGTTATGTAACTCCATTAATATTAAGTTTTCGAGTGTTATGGGAAATTATTTATGTTTATGAGTAGATTTCTGGGTAGAATTTAAGAGCTATAATTATTTCGTAGTTTCAGTGTCGCTAAATCGAAATAAATTCTTGAAATAGTGCTCTAATAAACCGTATATCGGAACTTTGAGAGATTTTACCGTTAGTTACAAACAAAATTAGCCCAAGTTTCATCACTTTAAGTCAAACATCTTCATAAATACATTTTTACAAAATTCACACTCTATGCCCCGAAATCGAGGTATTTTCGAATTTACCTCCACAGATCTCTTTCTCCTGAATACTTAAGCAACCTGTCAACATATTAAAGAGAAAATATTTGCATTTTTGTCCGAAATTACTTTTGCACATGCCAAGACCGACTGGCCTCTGTATGCATAATTTTCATAAAATATACATGTTACACTGTGTCCACCTAGTGGGCGTAAGTCCAATATCTAGGTTAATAAAAGATATAACTTAATTTTCTTTCTACAGAGTTACCTACTTTCCCGAGCTGCACAAAATAAATATATACAGGGTGTTCAGTTTTTCCTGGGCAGGTACCAACTTAATTTTTTTAAATGGAAACCTATTTTTTATGGCATTATCGAATTCTACGTGAAAAATTAACGGGACTTTGTGTTATGATCCCTATTAAAATATTGATTGATAGCTTTCGAGATAATCGCCTTTTCATTTTTTTTTTTTCATGTTTCGTCACTTCTAGTAGTTGACATAATTATGATTATATGATAGCTAGAAATTTTTTTTCTGGAACTATAGCGTTACTCTTTCAAAAAACGTATCAAAAGTTGACCTGCGATATACAGGGGGCAAAAAACATAGTGCCAAACCTGATAATTTAAAATTTGAAAAATCTCGACTTTTTCAAATAGAACACCCTGCGTTTTATGATTTCATTAGATGCCTTTCTGTAGACCCTACAATTTTTTAATAGCTTTCCCTATACCTAAGTTGCGTAGTTTTTGCAAAAAAAACCATTTTTATGTAAAATACCGGATTTGCGCCCGTTCCTTTGGCTGTAATGTGATTATTTTATTGTTATTATACTTTTCCTATTACCTATTTATCTTTCAGGTTAGTAGAGAACACCTAAATCACGTATATCCAAACCAGTGGTTAGGTCGTGGTGGTCCAGTTCCTTGGCCCACACGTTCGCCTGACTTAAATAGTCTGGACTTTTTCTTGTGGGGTTATATCAAGGAGCGAGTATACGAAGTACCACCAACGGATATTCAAGACTTAAAAAAGATTCAAAACGAGTTTCTAACTATAACGCTTCAAATGTTAAGAAATGTCCACATTCATTTTTATCGTAGATTAATGCTTTGTCTAGAAAACAACGGTGGACAGTTTGAACATTTATTTTAAGTTAGCTTACGACTATGAGTATTCTTTTTTCAAAATTCCATTCATCCAAATTTTTTAATCTCCAATTTCACTAATAACTTTCCTAACTACGGTAACAGTGCTTGATTTTCAATATGATACGGATGAAACTTCTTTTTCAATATTTTATTTGTCAAGCTTTTGAAAACTCCAAGGTTACTACTAATTTCCTGGCACTTATATTTGGATTTTCAACAGCAGACGCCAGAACTATAAACTAAATATTATCGCTGTTACTTTCATGTCTCCTGGTTGTTCTCTCATAATTCGCATTTGCTGTTCATTCAAACCGTTCCTTCACATTTTCAAAACAGTGGGAATCTCTATAAATTTGGATTATTTCCTTTGTAAATACGTGCTGCTAGCAAACATTTCCCATATTTTGCTAATTCTTAATCACTTGTAGCGATTTTATGGTTTTTTGATTTTATTTACAAATAAATGGTAACTTTCCATAAAGACTTATTTATTAAACTCAAATGTCTAATTTTTCAGTTATTAATTTTTATTTTAAATAGGGTAGCTAGACAACTAATAAATTTAATAAAAATAAATACCCTTACAATATTTTTCCCGACAAAGGAACGGGCGCAAATCCGGTATTTTGAGATTAGGTTTTAAAATTCTATATAAATAATTTTATTTTGTCGCTCTGTATCCCGAAAACAAGAGGAGATAGATATATAGTTCATAAGACAAAAAATTCTTATTTCTTGTCGTACTATCAGCCCCTGAATTTACGGGAGGTCTTTCTGAAACACCCTGTATATACGGTGTACTCACTTGAAGGCAAGACGAAAGGTCGACCATTTTACCATCGTGATCGGAACTCCATAGTAGGTCGTTGTCGATAAATGGCATCGCCAACGACATGGGCGACTGGGCCCCCAGGACGTGCGTCCCCGCCACTGTGTGGCCGAGGGACCAGCGGGATCCTCAGTGTGCTCTCTGGGCTGCCCGGAAATGAGTCCCTGCTACGCCGCTGCTGGCTAGCCTATTCTCGGGTCGTAGTACAGCTTTAGAAGGGACCTGTTGCGCCAAAAAATCACAGTGAGAGAAAAAATTTAACTGAATCGTTTATTTGGAAGGGAGCATTAAGTTTTTGGCAATTTCGAGAAGGTACATTTCGAAAAATCGACGTGCTCGAGCAAATCATGAAACTTGAATGAATTTATTCCCCTAACTATTTTTTTCAGCTTTGTACTTTAGAAATGAGTCGGTAAAGGTTAAGGAATGAATAAAAATCTAAAAACAAAAGGGGGGAATAAAAAAAATGTAAAATATGGTAATTTTTAAAATATGTAAAATTTGTTTTCGCCACAGGGTATATTATATCTTACCTTGATACGTCGCGATGTATGTCGAACCTTTTCCAACACATGTACGCCAATTTTTTTTAAATCTGTAACAACGAACAATTATAAATATTATACATTTACATTATTACATATATGTATAATAAATTAATAAATTACAGTAAATTCGTTTTTCTTTTTAGATTTCCCTGAAAATATGGCACATTCCATATGCTGTTGCCAAGGCCTAAGATACCCTCTTCTATCTGATCTTAGATGTTCTAAAATGGCTTACAATTAGCATAAATTAATTAACATAAACTTTCTACGAATGCCCGTTTCTTTGTTTATCATTAGTACGATAATAAATTACACAGTGGACTTCCTAACACGCAACAATTAAAATTAATATATGATTAATAATGCATTGCGCTATGTAAATGATACACGTAAAAATAAACAGAACTACACTTCCTTATCATGTCTTTGCATTGATCGAAACGTAGATACCTAGGACGTTGTCGATTTGTTAATAAAAAAAGACGTATTTCAATCCTTTTTTGAAT
This sequence comes from Anoplophora glabripennis, assembly GCF_000390285.2. NCBI lineage: Eukaryota > Metazoa > Arthropoda > Insecta > Coleoptera > Cerambycidae > Anoplophora > Anoplophora glabripennis. The sequence continues at coordinate 1,824,343 of NW_019416901.1, read as the reverse complement.
ACTCTGTGGAGTTACTTTTTAGCCAGTGCGTTGTACTTTCACAGAAACCGTTTAATTTTTTTTAGATCAGGTTTAATTAGTGGTTACAACCATAAAGATATTTCCGCATTTTCCTTGGAGAAAATAAGGAAAAATACCGCCGGATTGTTGCTTTAATGGGGTTCTACAATACTAGTTGTCACACGGTCCATGTTCAGCCATATACAGGGTGTGATAAACTCAACAGTCGGTTCAAGAAATTGGAAAGAGTAACAGGCCTAAAAAATTCATGCAGAGGGAAAGTTTTTCTTTAATATACGTTAAATACAGTTCAGAAGAAGAAATTTTACAACTTCTAACGTAAATTCTAGTTATGTTTGGCGGGCTAATTATGGGACCCTGTATAACTCTTTAATAACAATCATTTAATATGTTAGTACCAACTACAACTACTACAACTATAGAACTATTAATTTATGCGTAAATTTTGTTAAATTTCGTGTTGATCTAAAAATTTACAATGGGAGAACCACTCGTAATACCATTTAAAATGATGTTGAAGACAAAGGCCCCAAGTGAGAGCCTCAGGGCATACCTGACACGGCTGCGCTTTTATTGGAAATGAAATTGGCAAATTTAACCATCTGATGTCTCTATCTAGTCCAAAATATGACCAGAAACACCAATAGTCATTATATTTTAACAAAATTTTCATTAAAAAACCTCTCGACTGGTTTTTAGCATATTCCCATACCGTATTAATTTTACAATTAGACGTTAAACTTTCATCTGAGACTAATATGAAATTAGCTAATTCTGCCTACGTAATTAATTATAATTACAGTAATTGTTCTAATTAATTTACGTGGATCGAGCATCGGGGCGTAAAAAACGCTCAGGCAGATTGCAGCCGGCCGACAGGAAGAAACAGAACGCATCACATAATGCGAATTCTTCACAAAAAGAGAGAAAAAAAAAACGCGCCGAGCGCCAGAGTTTAACGACTCCTGTAAATGAATGTGTTTTCAATTTTCTCGGCGATTTAACTTTCACCAATGCAGGGAGAAATGAACTCTCGATTATTAAATGAAATAGTGAAAGTGACGTAACTAACGGCGTGTTTATATGTTATGATTAGAATTAGCATCGGACTCTTCCTAACTTTTGTTCGGCACGTTATTAATTGGCGTAATAAAGCTCGGTAATTATCGGCCATTATTCCGCGGTGTCGTAATGGGACGATTAAAAAATAATTGGCCGGTGGGGACGTCAAACTTTCACACCTACTGGGTTTCATGAACTTGATTGATGCGAAAAACAATACAAAAGTGACCGATAACAAACACATTGAAGTTTTTAATCTGGAATGGCTTGATTCGTTTGATATCTCTTTCGCGAAAGAAAGTTTTTAATCTAGACAGCTTTTGAAGCTTACCGTGCTGGTAATTTTTAATTAATTGGACATTGAAAAACAACTAAATCTAAAGTAATATATCTTACAGTAAGAACAAATACAAAATATAATAGATTTTAGAAAGTTATATTTAAAAAAGTTGCAAAGGAAATTAGAAATCGTAATTTTTCAAATAAAAAGAATTGTTTCTTTGAGAAAAGGGTACGATATATTTACAACCTGATAGTAGACACTTTGAAAACTAACGATGTTTTCTGTTTTTTTTTAATTCGAAATATAGGAGGTAAGTAGATATTATTTCGCTTTTTTATGCGCTATCAAGCAGGTAGATGTTACAACCAACCAGTCGGCAACAATACCCTTTCTATGATTCCTAATAAGATGCACAGTTTTTGAAACTAGAACATTCTGAAACATATACAGGCCATTCATTCCGAAGAACATCGGCAACGTTACTGGCTAATACAGGAGTTGATGTATCAGCGATCAAGAGATATGGTGGGTGGAAATCTGCCGCAATTGCAGAAAGTTATGTTGCTGACAGTTTAAGTAACAAAAATGAAATAGCCAACAGGATTCTTTACAATGACACTTCAACTTCAGGTTTCCCTCCCGTTGTCCATACCAACTTCCACTTCTACGGTAAAATCCACTTACCTCCTTAAAAACAATGTATTAATAGTCTATTTATTATAGTGGGAGCAGATAAACAATATTAAACTTTCTTTACATATCTCTCACGTAAAATATACTGATAAAATAAGTGCATTTAGTTACTTTTCTTGTTTATCATGTTTCATTAAATCTTTAATTAAAAATAAAATGGAAGATGATAACAACTCTCCCCAAGCTTTAGAATTCGGACCTTTCATCACATTATATGTATTATTGGCAATTCGTCTTTTTACGTTGTTAAGTTGGCATTGCCAATAGTGGCGGTCTAAATTTGCAATGCACTGGATTTAACCACAACGAAACGCTAACACAAATATCTCACTTGAAATATAAAAAAATAATAAATACAAACATGAGAATCGACCTTACGAAATTTACGAAACATTTCGCAACACTTAAAACGAATGTAAAACTTGCTCGTCATAAGTCTAATGACTAACAGAATATAGAAAGTGTGCTGTAATACTTTATAATAATTTCTTCACTTTCACGTCATTAATGAATAATGCACATTTTCTCGCATCGTGAAACTCATTATGCACTTAAAATGCATGTAAAAAGCTTCGACTTATTTCTATTACGCAACAGTTGCATTCCATTCTGTAACGTTAACTCATTTCTCGGGGAAAGTTCATTAAAATTGTTATGCATCTGTTAAAGTTGCATCAGTGATTTTTACCACAATCATACATTGCACGTGAAAAAAGCGTTCTTCTGATCAATTATTTAAATTACAGTATCCTGTATCCCGGAGAGCAATGAGTACAGCACGGCCCTGCCCGATGTGGTTACTTGAACATGTGGTTAAAATCCCGAATCTAGCCCGGATCTGAATCAAATCAAGACGGTGGCAAGCTCGGTAAACAAACAAACAAACAGCTGTTTCAGTATGGCCGACCAGGAACACGAAAATGCAAGTGAGAGCAGTAAAAGTGATAAAAGTGAGGATTACGACCCCCGTTTGGACTTTTTTAGTGACAGATTCGATCCCTTGTTGGCTTTGGCTAAACGAAACCTAAAAGCTCCCGATATTTCTGCCAAGAAATATGATAATTTAGCATTTTATGAGTCGGCCGCGAATAAAGAGAAAAATCCACAACAGGGGCAACAGAGCAGTAAGAAAAAACAAGCGATGGATGTAGAAGTGAGGAGGAAATGGTTGCCACATCAGAGTGAGTTGTTGAATTATTTGTTGTAGTAAATTGGTCAAGTTTTGCATTTTATAAAGTGAGGTTATGTGTGCACGTGTTAGATGTTTTTGCACAGGACCGGCATTGAATAAAGTACGTTTAAATACTATAAAATACACTGTTTACTATAAAAAATTACAGGTTAACAAATCAGTAGGTTTTTAATAGAACTTAGGCTTGTTTTGTTGACAAATTGACTTTTGTATATTCACAAACCTGGCAAAACAGTTTAATATTTTTTTCGTGTAGTAAACTTATTGGTCCTGTAATTGTTTCGCTAATTTGCAATATCAGATAGAATGCTTTAAATTATTATGAATGTAAATTAATTTCATGCCTTACAGTTCTATTTCTTTTGAATTATTTTGTATTGTGTATTGTTTTTGAGTTTGTTTCAACACATTTTAATTTCTGGAGATTAAAGATTTAACTAATGATGTTCTGAGAGAAACAACTACTCTGCGGATTATAGATTTACTTGATTAATTTTACAATTTATTACAACCAAGGAAATATCTGAAATAAACGCTCATTTATCATATTTTCGGATTTGTGTTGTGTTAAATTCCATTTACCCAGTTGCCAGTTTTTTTTCCAAACACACTTCTCGATTTATCGCAGCTTGTCAGAAGAAACAATACAACAACGTTCGCTTCAGGCTACCATTCTGTCGGGACGATACGAATAAAAATTCCTGTCGCACTTTCTATTTTTGTTTTTGGTCATTCAGAGAGCGCAGTAAAAGTGAACATCTGTTCGGCCCGTTTGAGTTCTCGTCGTAGGATTATTCCTCGTTATGTCAACAGCCTCAGACGTAACCGGAATGCAATATTTAATTATAAATAAATCAAACTGGAGCACATGCAGAGGTCTTGTGTGTATAATCTGTTCCGTTTTAAATAGATTCGGTTTTGTTTCTTCCTACGTATCGTCCGTTCACTCTGCGAAATGTAAAAGGCTCAGAAATTGTAGAATAAGATCTTATTTTTAGCAAAAAAATGTCTGTTTCCAAAAATAGAATAACGCAGAACAAAAATAAAATTATTAAGTTGTTGTTTAATCACTATTATCATTAAAATTTTGCTCAAATGAACAATAGAACTTGTACGTGTTTTATTCTTCTTTATTCTTATTCTTTTTAAAAAAAATACAGCGGATACAGCGTTTTGAGCGGGTTTACTTTTGTACTACAAAATTACTCGTCGCTGTTTTTAAAAAATACGCTTATTTATCGGGCTGATGTTCTGTGAATATATTATTACAGGTGCTTTGAAAGTGAAAAACTAAAGTTAGAAGTTACAGAAATGAGAATCGTTCGAAAAGCCTTAATTGGTGTCTGTGAGGCCTTACAATAGAGTAAATAAGGTATAATAATGTCAAGACTACTGTAATTTTTCTTTTTATCAAATTAAATATATATTGATGTTTGCTAAAGAAGTAGGGAATAAATAAACAATGTTTTGGTTATACTGTTATTCCTATAAAAGAATGCAAAACATGAAATTGCAATCTTAGCAGTCTGCATTGTGGGTAGTTGGTGAAGAATTTATTATACATATGGATTAAATAGTAAAGTTAAATTAAAATATAAATGCAACACCACAATTAACTACATTAAATTTTAATTTTAATTTCTTTTTAAATCATGTTTCAAGCGTTTTTTGAATATAAAATCGAAAATATGATATCTACAGAGTGTTTAAAAAATTCAATATCACAGAGCATAAAAGAATTAGATAAATTATTTATAGAACAAGGGCGTGATGATTTTTTTTATTAAAGTTGGCCATATCTTTTTCAAAAACATTTTACATTGCAATGGGCGTAGAGGCGGCGCAAATGCATGAATAATTTCAAAGTCAGAAATTTGAAACATCATTTAAAATAAAAAAAGAACTAATAACTTATCCTCGACTAATAAAGTGACTTGTATTATAGATATTTAAAAATGTCTTGTCATATTGTGAGCTTGCTTTCAGTTGGTTTTCGTTGGTCGGTCTTTGTTGTCCACGGATTATACTTTAAAATAACCAACTGTCAGAATATTGTAATCATTTGAATGCAGTATTAAGTGTACAGTATAAAGGTTACGATTTTCAATTCATTTTTACAGTTTTGTATCTTTGTCTGACAATATCGAGGTTCTCTCTTATTTAAAATACACCAACTTTATTATTATTTTTGAACAACTCTTGTTTTATTAAAAATATTGCAGGAGATAATGGATATATATATATATANGATTTTCTCTCTTTATTACGCCTTTCGAATATGTGATTAAAATTATTGGCATTATGACTGAATCATCCTATATATATATATATATATATATATATATATATTTTTAACGAATCCGTGAATATTGTCAGTGCTGCCGGGCTAAGAATCCTTGATTGAATAGTGCGACAAAAAATGTTTAATTGCGGTGTTTGCGAAAATCAATCAATGCGATTTTTAATTAGGCAACCCGACTGCAACTTGCGATTTTATATTTTTCGTGAATCGGTGAAATACATTTTCAATCAAGTACATATTCTGCAAAAATGCTAAAAAAATTACTCTAGAAATTTTTGATTGTCTAAGGAATATCAGTTATTTTAAGAACAAACTATATGCACACGAAGAAAAATAATTGATGCGTAATAATATATTTTCGCTTCAAGCACATTTCTCTCATGTCTGCCTCGTGATGTTTTTTTCCAACAATAGACATCCAATATAGCACTCTTACATAAACATACATCAATTTATGCCTAAATAAATTGTCATTTTCATGTCAGAAAAAAATGTCTAATGATCACTCAAAGCCTGCAATTAATTCCGTTAGGCATAAACTAATTAACAAGTAATAGATATTTGTAATTAACAAGGCGGAAGCATACTGGTCTTGTCATTTATGTAATTAGTGTACCACCATCCCTAAGTGTATATAGTCCAGGCGATAGAGGATTCGAGGCGTTTGCATTTGAAGTCGTCTATTTTGTTGTACAGAAAAATCCCAAATATGTATTGTGTAGAATAAGAATCCGAGTGGCTATTCCAAAAAATCATTGCTAAATTCAGGGGACGACAAACATATAAAAAGAACGAAAAATGAGCCGTTTTGTGACATATTTTTCCCTGTAACATTGAAAGTAAGCCCTAAATAAAAAAGTCATTATATTTTGTTTATTTGAGGATTTTCTATAAAGAAACAACTACGAATTGAAAAAGTTGAATTTTGCATTAACAATGGGCCAAAAATAGTGGAAAATCGTATGTATATTTGGAGCAATTTTTAAAATAAGTAAATATTTATAAATATTGATGAAACTTTGTGAACAAATAGTAAAACATATGTCAATTCTACCCTAAAAATTTTGCAACGATCGATCGCGTGGTTTTCGATTGACAGGATTGTTAATTAAGGAAATTTCAAAAAGTTTATCGCGTACCGTAACTACAAGTACTTTCAATATCCGTTTAGTGCATTTTCGACAGATAAAAGCTTAATGAAAGAAAAATCATTTTGTATGTTTGTTGTTCCCCTGAATTTAGCAATGGTTTTTTGAAATAGGCAAACTCAGATTCTTATTCTACATAATATTTGGGATTTTTCTGTACAACAAATTAGATGACTTCAAACACAAAGGCCAAAGCTTACTTTTACTGCTCTATCGACTGGACTAATATTTAAATGACAATACTTTGGTTTCTATCGACAGAAATGCTCGAAACCATGAATTCTTACCTACTGTAATATTTTAATCTTTGTATAAAAAAAAGACGCAGTGTCTCTTGATATATCCGAAAAGTACCTACCTACATACATACGAAACAATTAGAATTTTGCGCATATGCTAACAAATAATTTGTGGTGCAAATATGGGATATGCAGATACTTTGTTACTTGTTTTTTATTTTTAAACTTGCACTAACTGGATCAACAAATATCTGGTGCAAGGTGCAAGAAAGGGAATAAGTGACATTGTTACTTATCGAATTAATGTACCAGTCTATAGCCAGTCTATAGATAGGCATACAAATCCCACATTTGACGTAGCAAAAAGAGCATATTTTTCAAACTTTTACATGGTCGACAGTATTTGGAAAAGAGTCCGCGTTCGCAACCATTGTTGATGAATCTAGTGGTGTCCATCTGAGACAAGACCGGGTGTCGATTATGAGGCATTGAGAAGTCATTGACAGCCCATTTAAATTTAGATATTTCGCGTGCTGTCGCAGGGAGCAACGCCCTAGAGCTGACAGAGTTGGCACTCGGTGAACTATTTATCGTTTCTTGCATAATTCGGCTATTTTTAAGTCTATTATCTTCTCCTGACACACGTCTCGAGGCGAATCTACGGTTTCCCGAGGTGGCAACTGGCAACAATAACGGATTTACTTAAACTATGAAACATTTCTTTTGAGTTTCACCACAAAGCTATTCATTTTGCAAAAAAATATATATATATTTAGAATTTTTTGATAAAAATACATACAATTTTAAATATATCGTGGTAACTATCAAAAAATCATTGCTGTAAAATTGTTTATTTCCAACAAAAAATATCCACACATTTTTTTGTTACGACCGAATAGTAGTATTTTAAATTTAATCAATGATTAGTCTATTTTAAAATTTAAATGATAATAGTTTGGAAACTGCTTGTTTACGAATAACATTCTCTTCTACTACAATTAATTTAGCAGTTTTGATAACGAATAAGAAAAAATAATTAACGATATTGTAAGGAAACAACTACTCTGCTTACTAAAGCCTCGTACGGCATTGAATTATATCTGTGATGTCAAGTTAAGATCATTTGTCACCTGTCATTGCACTGGTATCAAACTTATTAGATTCTACTTTGTAAGTTACAGGCGAGTCATAGTTATTTAGATGCCTACCGATATGTTCTCAGTATGGGTAAGATATAACCTGCAAAATATAGCAATATATAGGGTGATTCAGTCATAATGTCATTAATTTTAAGGGAAGATAGGGAATAATGAGTAGAATACAAATACGTTATTAAAAAAAAATTAAAATGCAAAAAAATAATTTCAAATCATTATTTAAACCCCTTCTTGGGCCGCTCCTGACAGCTGACCTAGAAAGGTTTATCGAGAGTGAATCTTGACCTACTGTATTCTGTTACTGACCTAGCTTTTACCGTGTTTTTAATAGTGATTGACAAAAACAGCTTTTTACCAAGAAACATGATTGAATAAAATATTTTTTTTTACATTTTAAATATTCGTATTATTTATTTGTTAATAAATAGATAAGGATATTAATTGTTTTCGAATGTTGGGTTATTGCAATTTAGAGTTTATAATATTGTACGTTTTCTTCAGAACTTATCAAAAAAAATCTGGATGTACAGGGAACTCTTACAAATACAATTTTGTAAAGAAAAAATAAAAAATGGCACTTATTTTATATCAGCAAATTCAACTGCTTTTGCCGCTTTCGTTATTCTTAATTAATAAAATTAATTTGTGGTTTTAAATAATAAAATAATTTGGCATACCTGATCTTACAACTATTCAAAATTTTGTCTACCGACGTGTAAACACATTTGGATCTGTATTACTCAGTTTCTACGAACTGACACAAATGCTGTTTTGTTTCACCATAACACAAATAATGTTTCACCATAATACAAATGTTTTCTTGCTTCACAATAAATTCAAACAGTATCCCTCAACTCCGAGTTGCTATACACGCAAGCCATTTGTGACACTAACTACGAAAAAACTATTGTAAACACTATGACAGCGACGACTGTAAAATCGGATTTCAGTATTCGGAGTCGCTGGGGCCACGTGGCTCTCCATGCGTATTACGAATGACGCTAGAGACTACAAATTGTCCAGCTATGTAATGGTTGAAAGTACTACAACTTCAGTAATTTTTTTTTCTCGGAAACTATAAGGATTTTACAATTTTTTTAAGATATTGACTCCATTTCTCATGCCGCAACTATTCCCAAATTTTTTTGGATAAGTTGTGAATCACCCTATATTTATAATTGAATATGACTTTTTACTATTATGTTCAATTAATTATTCAGTTTGTAGTACGCATACCTGTGACTTGTTTTCAAAGAGTAGTATGGTACCTACCCGTTTAAAATGCTAGTACGGCTAAAACAACTCTCATCCGTCCATAGCACTTTTTTTAATAAAATGATGATCCACTCTACTTTGGTTTTGAAACCAAATACAAAATTTAAGACTGGGGAAATCAGCTGGTTCGCTTCAACGTTCGAACGCTCTGTAGTGCGCCGGCTTGTCAGCAAATGTTGGGCGCCGAAGTTAAGATAATTTGCTGATTTTTAAAAGGTTAAGTAACATTTTTTTTTCGATTTTCTGTCTATTAGAACTTCTGAATACTTTTAATTATTATGCATTGTGTATAATACACTTTGTAGGTTATATCTTACCTACACTGAAAAGAGAAAATCTAACCCTACGTCAACGACGTGTACTGTGAAAACTGTTTCTTTTTTGTGTTTTGTATCAGCATTCTCACAACTCTCCTGACGTTGAAGTTTGCTATTTTCTAAATATTTTTTCGAATTCCCTTAAAAAAAGTAATTGTGTTTACTCTAAATATACATTTAATTAAACAACTTAATTTCATATGGCGATTTTCAATTATTTCTCACGATTTCACTATCTTTCTTAAAAATTGCGTACAGTTTAAGACTTCCTCCATAAATTTTGAGCAATGCCCTGTTCCGCTTAATGATTTAAAAAAAAACGTTCAATAGGACTCAGCTCCGGACGCACCCGGGGCGCCAAAATCTAAATATCTCGCCGTACATTTTCGCGAATCTAGGACGGCTGTTTATAACGTAATCCACCTAGACTGTCGGTGTCCCGCGCATCGCGGCACTAGAAACATCTAGCCGGCTGAGCCGGCTAGCTTGGGCGCTGTGCGAACTTAGCCTAGGAGTTCGACGACCCCGTCGGCACGGCCAATGTTGCTGTTGGTGCCCGTTCGTGATGATGATAATGGGGACGGACTCTTCCACCGCACTCGTCTATTATTTTTGTCCGTTGCACCAAATACCTGCCCGCCATTGTTTTAATTTTACGACACACCGGACAGGCCAGGAACCAAAACAAAGCCGTGGTTCTGATAAATATAACTCGTACGGCGGCAGGTTCACGATTCGAGGGTTCAATAGACTCGGGCTTTTTTTTTAGTAGCGCGTGATCATAGCGAGCGGTTTGCCCAATTGTATCCGGGGGCTTGTTAGGATGCAATATTATTCTATTATTGCAGATGTGGGAAGGAGATTGGGGTTTACGTTAAGTTTGTATCTAATTTTATGTATTTTAGACTGCATTGTGTAAAATAACTGGCACTTTAGTCTTGAGGTAGGTACCAAGGTACAACATGCGCTCTTTTCTTTCTCCGTGGCCTAAAATAACTAAAAATAATCAACAATAAAAAGACACTTTAGTTCTGGGGTATGTACGAAGATATATGCTGTTTTTATCTCTCCCTGACCTAAAATAACTAAAAATGATCATGAACTAAAAGTATATTAGAGATGCAAGGAACTAAAATGCATTTTTTATTCTTGAAGTATTAAAAGGCACTTTAGTTAAGGGATATACGCTGCGTTTACTTTTAGTGACCTAAAGTAACTAAATATAATCATTAATTAAAAGTTTATTATATACCAACGGACTAAAGTGCATGTTTTAGTCACGAGAGATTAAAAGGCACTCTAGTTCTTAAGTACATACGATATTTTTGCAATCAGGGGCCTAAATTATGTATATTAATATACAAGAAACTAAAATGCCTGTATTAATCTTGGAGAAAGAAAAGCCACTTTAGTTTCGCATATATATTTAGTTCTGGGGTATATAATAAGACATATTAAATCTTTTTGCGCCTAAAATAACTAAATATAATCATTGATTAAAAATATATTATATACCAAACGACTAAAGTGTATCTTTTAGTCTCCAGGGATTAAAAGGCACTCTAGTTCTTAAGTACATACGATATTTTTACAATTAGGGACCTAAAATAATAATATTAATATACAGGAAACTAATGTGTTTGTTTTAATCTTGAAGAACGAAAAGTCACTTTAGTTTTGCATGTATATTTAGTTCTGTGGATATATTATCTCTTTTTTGTGCCTAAAATAACTAAAAATAATCATTAACTAAAAAATGAAGTGCCTCTTTTAATCCAGAGTAATTAAAAGGCACTTTAGTTAAGGATATACGCTGTGTTTGCTCTTAGTGGCCTAAAGTAACTAAATATAATCACTAATTCAAAGTTTATTATATACCAAGGGACTAAAGTGTATCTTTTAGTCACGAGAGATTAAAAGGCACTCTAGTTCTTAAGTACATACAATATTTTTGCATTCAGATGCCTAAAATAAGTATATTAATATGCAGGAAACTAAAGTGCTTGTCTGCTATCTTGGAAAAAGGATAGTCACTTTAGTTTCGCATATATATATTTAGTTCTGGGATATATAATAAGACATATTAGCTCTTTTTGTGCCTAAAATAACTTAAAAATAATCATTAACTAAAAAAATTAAGTGCCTCTTTTAATCCAAAGTAATTAAAAGGCACTTTAGTTAAGTGTTTGCTCTTAGTGGCCTAAAGTAACTAAATATAATCATTAATTCAAAGTTTATTATATATCAAGGAACTAAAGTGTATCTTTTAGTCTCCAGGGATTAAAAGGCACTCTAGTTCTTAAGTACATACGATATTTTTACAATTAAGGGCCTAAAATAAGAATATTAATATACAGGAAACTAAAGTGTTTGTTTTAATCTTGAAGAAAGAAAAGTCACTTTAGTTTTGTATATATATTTAGTTCTGTGGTATATAATAAGGCTTATTAGCTCTTTTTGTGCCTAAAATAACAAAAAATAATCATTAACTACAAATGAAGTGTCTCTTTTAATACACAGTGATTAAAAGACACTTTAGTTTTGAGGTATGTGTCGAGGTATATACCCTTTTTGCTCTCGGTTGCATAAAATTACTAAAAATAGTCGTTAACTAAAAGTATAGTAGGGATACGAGGAACTAAAGTGTATTTTTAAACTGGAGGGATATATACTTAGTGACCTTTATTAACAAATTATAATCATTAATTATAGTACGTACGTCATATACATATTGAGGGACTAAAATAATCCCAATGGCAAGTTTAGTTGTCCAAGACGTAGTCGATTACGTCATAAAAGACACTTTATAAAAATACGTTTTTGAGGAATTGCTCGTATTTGACCCCTCAAGACTAAAAACCACACTTTAGTTCCTTGGTACACAGAAAACTATTATTTAACTAAAAAATATATTAAAGTTTGTAATGTTTTCATTGCAATACCGTGTTTTTGTCTGAACTGAAGCCCATGAAAAGAATAGTCGATTAAAACAGTTTTCATGTCAATGTGTAGTACAACTACAACTTGACCTTCCTGGTCAGTCATTCGCAAAGCGCCCTTGCGTGCTCTCCGTGAAATCACAAAATTATGCACCACGTCGCATGTCCACTCCTACGTAAACATATATACTAGTAGTTCTGGAGCTAATACCATTATTGAGTTTGGTTGAGTTTCGCATTAATAACCTCTAAGAAACACTGTCTAAATTCCGCTTAAATTCGTCTATTTTATTATGTTAAAAATGGTCTAACAATGTTAATTTAATTGTTTTTTAATTTTTTTACAGTGCCAATAAGAGCAGAAGCTGCTGTCCCGAGAAAGACCGTCTTCTCAAGAATGGAAACGATGAAGGGCCCATTGGCCCTTCTGAGAACATGTAGAGACGAAAGGTTGCAAATTAAGGCAAGTAAATATAAATTAATGATTCTAAAACCAGTCTCGTTTATTTACTTCCGAACTAATTTGGAACTCCAAGTACAATGGTGATTATTTGATCAGTCACACGCTAATAAGTGGCCAAATGCAAAGTTATGTGATTCAATCGACACTAATTTCGCATATATCTCGTTTAGAACTGATATGGTTGGTTAAATTTGTATGAGTCAAGTTTATTTTGACTCTCTATGACGGTTTTGTCGTCTCAACTATGAAGGCTGCAGGCTTGGTTACACTGGCATCAATATATTGTTACAACGCGGTGAATAGTGTCATCAATGAGACATAGATGGTGACATCTAACGGTGCGGTGCTGGAAGAAGAGTAATAAAAATGGTAATCTTAGCGAATTTATAAATTAAATTGTTACAGCTGTAACGTATCTGTGACATAAATGAATGAAAACCAGTTATTAAACGGAGATAGGGGATAATGTAGTAGCGCATCAGAAATAATTTTTGAATGCCGATAGAAACAGCAGCGCCTGCCTCTAGGTAACAACCTAGCATTGCTAGACACGCGTTTTGACAAATTATGACATTTTTAATATCATTTTTCATTTTAAAATGAACATTTCAATAATTTCATAGTAGTATGCTACTTATACATGTAAGTAAATCGTGATCACAGTTTGTAGATAATCTTAAATACGTAAAAGTTCTTTGCAAAAAGAAGGATTTTGCGTGAATGCTGTTGAAATACGCAGAAAATATATTTCTCGGCGCCCAACACGCCTAACACAAGACAGATTCTTTTTAAGATACATCAATCAAAAATGTATTTCTCAGCCTGTTGGAATCAACACATTGGCGAAGGTACCCTCAATAGTTGCTTCATTCCTGAATATAGCAAATCCAGAAGCATATACTGGCCATTGTATTGGCCAATAAAGGTGCTGATCTTACAACCATCAAACGGCATGGTGGATGGAAGAGCTCCTCTGTAGCAGAAAGTTATGTTGAGGAGTTTATATCTAACAAACTTGATATTGCAAGGAAAATCCAAGGAAAATATAGCTGTTCCTTAGAAGAAGAGACATCCGTAACTTGTGCAAGTTTTTCACAAACTTCGGCAGATGTTATGCGTTCCGAAAATGATGGCAGCAATGCTACAAGGGTTGTTATTAACGGAAAGGAAGTTAAATGTGATAAAACAAAATTATATTACTATAAATGTAAATGTTAATGTTAATGAGTAAATAAATTAAATTTGATTTTTTAGAGGTTTATTATTTTTTCATTATTCTACTAGTGAAATAAGGTTATTTTCTTCCACTAGTGGATAAGTATAACTTTAGACGGTTCATACGTGTGGATAAAAGTCTGATTATAAGGTGATTGCGGATAAATATTATGCCATTCGGATAATTCGTATTATTTGGGGAAAAGCCCCATTCACATCGCGTTATCCGAATGGCAGTCACTTGTTACAGTTGCCTTCGTCCGAATATCAAGTTCCGCTGGCGTAGGGCGGTTATAGGCGCGGCAAGCGAAAAGTAGTCTAAGGCCGTCACGTAGGTACCCAAATTCGGCCCTGTGGGCATCTAATGAATAAGAAATCAGTCGCCTCCTGCGCCGATACGAATCGCCGGTCCCAGCGCGCGTTATATAACCCACTTATTGGCGAATTTAAACAAAATATTACACAACGCAACCACGCGTTCGAACGAAACTAGTGCCAGGGTCAATGTTTGTAGGTGAATGCCGATTTTTTTTTAGGTAACTGGGTGAATATTAAAGAAAGCACAAACTTGACCCGATAATATTTCTGTGTAGAGGTCGGAACGAGAATTTATCATTGCGGTACACGATATTTCTTAACTAATGTTAATCTAGGCGATACCCACATCTCCGATACGTTTCATGCAAATTTATACGAAATGTTCCGTGGTATAATGGGTGCTTTTGTTCTCTTTGGTTGCGTTTGTCACCGGTTGAATTACAATCACATTTGTGCAGTACAATGTGTCCCAATAACGACCAGGACACCTCTCTATTTTTTTTTCTAATCAGTTTATTACAGTCTGTTTTGTACTTAGAGCATATACTACTGGAGAGGACTGGGTGTCTTGGCCGGTGGATTTCGATCTGCCGAGGTAAGCACCACGGACACAGGCTGGAATTTGGATGGGTGACCTAAGGCAGGCTCGGGGACGTGGCTGTGGCAGCATCACGGACTCAAGCTGGAATTTGGATGGGTGACCTAAGGCAGGCTCGGGGACGTGGCTGTGGCAGCCTACCAGAGACCTGGGTCGCGCAACATTTGCCGCACGCGTGTGGTCCCCGATAAATGGTAATGAGAACAGAGCAAATAAAATCTCTGTAACTCAAGACCATGCTATCATATATAAACTGTACGAGATTTTGCCACCAAGCCACCCGTGTAGTAAATGGGATGGTTTGAAGAAAAGTACTCGAGTAATGAAGGAGGGGGCCTAATAAGGCCTAAGTGCCGCGGTGGAAAAACAATTCCCTGCGACATATATACATACATATACCACTGGAGGCAGTATCTATGCTATCGCGTGCTGCTAGAGAGAGATAGTATATACCCTCCTATTCTCTCTCTAAACCTCCGCCACACATTCGGCAATCGCGTGCTCCTCCCTCTCTCTCTATATATATACCTCCGCTACACTCTCGGCCACTAAGAGGCTGCTTCCAGTAGTATATACAAGGTTTTGTATGTCTTTGCAAAAAGAAATTTTTGAGAAAAAATGAGAAGACTTTCAGCCTCTGACTTTAGTTTACGGTGCTCGCTTTCTAAATCATATCAAATAGAAGACGCTGGAGAAACAATTTTGCATAGCGATATGCGACAGGCAAATCGGTTTGTTTGTAACTGCTGTCCAACTTCTAACAAAATGAATGATTTTAATGAATTAGTTGATATACTGCAGGTTTATAATTAATGTAGAAAAAACTATAGCGACTTTACATTTATATCGACAAAGTTATCCTAATACAATTTTTCCTTTCCGTGAAGAAAGTTTAGTAAACTAGAAGCAAATCTAAGACAGTTAAGGTATAGGAAAAATATATATGTAACAATATTAATAAACAAAAAATTGTGCGATGCAATATTAAATGCAAACAAGCAGTGAAATTTAAAAGTACTGTTCAAAGTTCAAACTGTTGTCCACTTCTTTGGATACATTCGCATCTTCGAATTATATTTGTACACTGTGCCGCGGAACCTCCTCCTGTCCTGGCTGAGACCCGCCAGCTGAGACCCATCGCCGCCGGCTAAGACATGTTCTCCTGGCGATCACGCTTTTCTGGAGCATCTAACGGGCCCCTATCAACTGTGGTCGAGATTACAGAAGCAATATGTAACTGGTGTCATCTTCATGACGCCATTCAAATTACTCTAAATTAATATACATTTAAACTCGCTCAATAATGAGGACATTTACTTTGATTTAGGTACAAGTGCGTCAAATTACGTGAAGAATTTATTTTAAGAAGTACATATATTTGAGTGAAAGTACACTCAGTTTTGGTTTAAATATAATCAGAAATGAGTAAAATGATCAAAATGTCCAATAATTTCACTCAATGGGTTCACTTTGAACCTTTATTGCTTTGATTTGAAGTGGCTTCAGCTGATTTGACTTGTCAAATGGCTATTTATTCGGTATTACTGTGGCTTTCATAGTGCTCATATTATTGTGGTTTATTGTTTAGATCAGTCTTGTAAGTGTTCAAAATGGCCCGTGTTTTTAGTAAAGAGGATGGAAGGGTTGGGTGAAACAAAGATTGCGATTTATGTTATCGCGATTGGGTGACTTAAGTGGAGTGATTGAATAAACTAAACTTGCACACAAACTTAAATGTATATACAACTGAGTTGTTCGAGAGCAAAATTTAAACTTTCAGCAGTACGAAAATATTGGTGTTGGTGGCTGTTATGTCATAGTACATTATTAAGTAAAAGCAATGTGAACGTGAATAACGAAGCACTCAACCAAATTCGCTAAGAGTCTTATTAAATTTATCGTTTTCCTTAATTAGATTTATTGGACGTCGCAAAACTTAAGCGCCAATAAAGAGTGTAGCGCCTATTCGATAATTGCCGCATTTACTTTTTGTCGGGTAGAAAAACCATTGTTATATAACTCGCTTTAATGTTCGAACAACCCCGATTACCATACCGGCCAGATGGCCGATTTGCATCACACCGAACGGGCATCCTCATAAACGCATCCTCTGTTCCTCGCCGATGACTTTCTCCGCAAAAGCGAATGCGTCAAGACGCGAATGTCCGAACGTTCCCTTCCATTGATTGCAACATTCGCACTCGGAGACATTTAAGGTGTATGACGTTCTGTTGGCGGTAACGTCGTCGTAAATCCGAATGGATTTAATTGGAATTATTCATGAGGTGTTAACACCTTTTCTTTCCGAGATTAGTACCTCGAAAACGCGCAACTCGAAAGGCTTCAGTCGGAGTTCCATAAAAAGATCGATTTGTACAGACTTTAACAAATAAATTGTTACATTTTAATATGTCGCTTACAGCTTGACTTTGTCCGAACAATTTTTCCTCAAAATGTCGCAGTTCGGAAATATTTATTTTCGGATACTTGAAAATTTCCACTATTTGGGGATTTTCCCGAGTTATTTCGTTATCCTCCTCTTCAAATAGTCTCCAGAGAGCCACGCTAAATTACTAGATAATTACATATAACACTTATTTTAATAACTTTACCCTTTACTGGTTACGATATGAACAAATAATAATATCAACTAATAAATAATAATACGTATTATACCAACAACATACCCCGCCAAGCAATGCTCTGCACTGCACTGGCAAAGGGGCAAAGCTAAGTGAACCCGTGTATCATACAAAAAAAAAATATTTACGACCTAGTGGACCAATACAGGTTTGCTTTGATGACCAGCGCGCCGCCGTCAGTTCTACATCAGGCGGACTAGTTTACCAATACCGGACTTGCCGAATTGCTATTTGAGTATAAATTACGGGACACATCATGGTCAAAGCATAAGAAGAAATTGCGGGAGAAGTGCATACAGTCCTGTGCTTTAAGATTTACAGGTTCCAATTGACATCGTAACAACTATACTATAGGGTTGCTTATTATTTGGCGTATGTGACGACACTATCAAACTGCTCAGATATAAGAAAAGATACAATTTCTTTGTGTCCTCCCGAGTCAGTTTCTGTAATTTCATAATTTAAAATGGAATCACCTGGTCCACATGAGCGCATTTTTCGGAGGGCGTGAAAATTACGAATTGAAGAACGCCGCAATTAAGGGTCTTCCGCTGGTAGCGACAATTTCGTCGTCGGGCAGCGTACCAAGCGCACGAAATTAATCACCGACTGAAATTAACCATGGCGTTGACCATGGGCGGTAGCCGACGAGCTATGTCGCGGTCGATTCCCCCCTCGTGGACGACGGCCAGCACCGCGCTGGTCCGCCGTTTCGCTCGCTAGCAAGAAATCTACTAACCTTCTGCCACGGTTTTCCTTGTTGAGAAATAGTATTTAATTATTTATACGAGAGAGGCCATCGGAGATTTTTATTGACACCGGTTGCCATTGACGCCGCTGTATTTGGTCAGAGAGGTAGGTCCGACGGAGCGTATGTTGATCGTAGAATGTACAGGGCGTAACATAGACAATTCAATATGGGAAGGCGTTTAATGAACCTATATTTTGATATTGAGGTAATTCGAATGAATTATGTCCTTCAGAATGCAGAAATCTTGACTACGGTGCCGAATTGACGTTCCTGCACTCTCAGCAACACTCTCTTCTCACGAACTGCTTCTATGCTTTGTGTTGAGCGACTTGATGAAGGACCATCAGAGATCACTAATTGATTCAGTCTCCCTGTAACCCCTTCACAGTTGATGAAGATAAATCACCATTCCGACCATATTTTGTACGAAAATTGCGAACTGTAGCTGCCAAACTTTCATTATTTTTAAAATATTGCTCAATAATGAATACGCGTTGTTCGTTCGTCTAGCGTTCCATTTTTAATAACCCTGAATTGTCAGCTGTTACACTGTCTTTTGTTTTTCGTTGGATACACTTTACCGCACAAATGGCGCCAAATTCAAATCTTACGTGAATTTTGGGACACCCGTATGTATGTATGTATGTATGTCGGAGGGTGGTGGAATTGTTTTTCCACCACTTAGGCCTTATTAGGCCCCTTGTACACCCTTCATTACTCGAGTACTTTTCTTCAAACCATCCTATTTACTACACGGGTGGCTTGGTGGCAAAGTCTCGTACAGTTTATGTATGATAGCATGGTCTTGAGTTACAGAGATTTTCTTTGCTCTGTTCTCATTACCATTTTATCGCGGACCAAACGCATGCGGCAAATGTTGGGCGATCCAGGTCTCTGGTAGGCTGCCACAGCCACGTCCCCGAGCCTGCTTTAGGTCACCCATCCAAATTCCAGCTTGCGTCCGTGATGCTTGCCTCGGCAGATCGAAATCCGCCGGCCAAGACACGCGGTTAGGCGGTCCCATACACCCGATATAATTTATCTAGACTCAATTTCACGTTGATCTTTGTCCAAAGGGATCTTAAAATATACATGGCGTTCCATAGATAAAATATATATAAAAGGAGGTGTAGTAGTTTATGCGTTAATTTAAAGCCAACTTAAATTCGTGTTGGTCTTTGTCCAAAGGGATGTTAGCTATTAGAAATAAGAACATAACGTAACTTATTTTAACGTTTGATACATTAGATAATAACTTCAGTAATCCATGTATATTTAATTAGTACTATTTGTATGTACATAATATTATTTTTGATAACTATTATTAATCTGGTCCATTGAGACAGTCATATATACTGCGTCTTGAATTAAAGTGCCAATAAATTAAAAATTTTGTCACCGTATTGATATTGTCTTCTCTTTCAAGGAAATCCATTGATTGTACTTTGTACATAGGTCATAGATCACTAAAAATGATGATCAAAACAGTATCACCACCGTTATTAGTCAAAAGACATTTCAGTTAATTACCTTTCGTGAACCGCTGGCACACTTTTTGGGAACCACTGTGTACGGACCATGCTTGAATGAACCTCGTCAGAGCACATTCGAGATACACAGGAAGTGCGTTGGTGTCTTACGTTCCCTCCTGCGAATTCCCAGTTTTTATGAGTAAAACAACGCTTACGTGGATATTTTTCCTTTTAGTGCAACTTCCTAATTTTCCGTTCGATTGACATTGTTGATCGCCGACAAATAAGCAATTTAATCCGTACAAAAGTGGCGGGTAAAATCCTTGCCTTGGCAAGGCATACCTTGATGACCGCCGTGTTTGTTAGGCGTAGTAACCTTGCCGCTCGGCCTCGCAGGAACCTCGCGCCAAGGCCCGCGAAAGTATTGTCTTTGCCTTTGCCGAGATAATACTACCGCAATGACTACAATGCGGGCGCGGGCACGAAAAAAAATCTGACGGGAAACGCGGATGTTTCGCGAAAACCGCACGGGGAAAGGGTACATCGTAGCCTCAAATTTCAATTTTGAACTATTCAAAAGATGAGTAAAATTTGAACAGAATTAATAACTGTTACCGGGCAATCAAACCTGTGATTGTCAAAAATAACAAAATTCTAGCAACAGCAGAATTTTTGCTAGAGTAAGAATCTAAGCAAGCATAAAAGCACTTTTTTATTTATTTTTTTCACGTAAATTTTCTCCATAACGTAATCGTAAACAGTTACTTTTTTTACAGGTATTTACCAGAAATCAAAAAGGAATCCGTGGTTACTGCATAGGTTACTTGGCAGCATTTGACAAGCACTGGAATCTGGCCTTAGAAGAAGTGTTCGAATTCTGGACGCGACCAAAGAAACGGAAAGTTCCCGCACTTGGTAAGATATAAGACACGAGTTACAGTGCCGCTTTAGCTCGAGTTACACTAGTAACGTCACTATTTGATAGCCATTTCATCGTAGATTATTGATTAGAGAACATTTTTACACTTGAGCTACAATTTTCAATTAGAGCTACACCTTTTCACTTTGAGATTAATTTCACACGACATTGTGTCGCTCTTGAGTTACAATTTCATTGTTCACTAGAGCTTGGTACAGCTATTGAGCTATATTTTAACTTATACACTTGCTAAAATTAAATTTTTCATTAGAGCTACGTTTTTTCCCTTTACTGTAATTTTACACATTTTATCGCTTTTGAGCTACATTTTACCTTTTACACTTGAGCTACAATTTTTCATTAGAGCTACCATTTTTCACTTTGAGGCAAAAGTTAATTTTACACGACATTCTGTCGCTATTGAGCTACCACACTTGAGTTACAATTTCATTATTCACTAGAGCTACACTTTTTCAGTTTGAGGTTATTTTACGCAACATGGTATAGGTATTGAGCTATATTTTATAGTTTACACTCGAGCTAAAGTTTAATTTTTCACTAAAGCTACACTTTTTCACTTTACTGTAACAGACATTGTGTCACTCTTGAGCAACATTTACCTTTTACACTTGAGCTACAATTTTTCATTAGAGCTACACTTTTTCGCTTTGCGGTAATAATTAATTATACATGACACTGTCACTGTTGAGGTACACACTTGAGTTACAATTTAATTTTTCACTAGAGCTACAGTTTTTCAGTGTGAGCTTTAACAAAACATGGTATAGCTTTTGAACTATATTTTACCCTTCACACTTGAACCACAATTTAATTTTTTACTAGAGCTACATGTATGTATGTAATTTTACGCGATGTCGTGCTGCTCTTGAGCTACATTTTACTTTTTATACTTGATCTACAAGTTAATTTTTTCACTACAGCTACATTTTTTCATTTTAATACTTGAGCTACAATTTAATTTTTCACTAAAGCTACATTTTTTCATTTTGATGTATGTAATTTTACGCGATGTCGTGCTGCTCTTGAGCTACACTTTACCTTTTAACTTAAGCTACAGTTTAATTTTTCACTAGAGCTACATTTTTTCATTTTAATGCAATTTTACTCACGTAAATACGAGCTTTTGAGCTACATTTTGCCTTTTGCACTTGAGCTACAATTTCATATTTTAATAGAGCTACGCTTTTTCACTACAAGGTAATTTTTGGGACATTGTGTTGCTCTCGAGCTACATTTTACCTGTTACACTTGAACTACTGTTGGATTTTCACTAGAGCTACAATTTTTAGATAGTGCAGAAATGATGGAGGAACCCCGAAAACGTGTCAGACCACCTAGAATTAAAATAACCCCTCACGAGACAGACAAAAAGCTAGAAAACTGCACGAGAAATGTTGGGCAGTTCTTGATGAAGGGTGAACACGTAGCTCTTATAAGTGTGGTTAGAGATTCGAGCAACAAGGGATAAGGTCGGTCTAAAGCGTCTAAATTATGGCAATAGGGAGACGATTTCAAAACTAAAAGAGAAGCCTATACGAAAAGGTTACAGAAATTAAGGCAGAACCAAGAAGAGAATGAATTTATTAAATTAATTTGTAGGAATAAACGAATTTTAGAACAACCGAGTTTCTCTTCATTACCCTGCCTTTAAGATAGTCAAAAACTCGCGTAGCATTGATTCTGGACATAGCATTGAACGCACTTAGACTTTTACTAAATTAAAATCTAACAAAGTAACTATTTTTTGTTACATTAATAATTAATGCTGCGATATAACAGAATAATAAACACCGGCCTTCGACCGTAGCCTTGCAGGGCCCATATAATAAAAAATGTTATATTAAAAACATGTTGGTTGAGGAGTATATGCATATGGAATAATAATTTGGTCTTTGTGGAGACTGAGGCATGCGAGGTATTTGCAAAATTCGCCTTGTATTACGCGACCTGCGCTAATTAATATTAATATATAAAAAAATTGCTGATTCGCTAAATTTTAATTGAGCAAAACGATGGCGCTGCGTGTAGAATTTGCATTATTTATGTTAATGGATTTTCCATATTTATCCAGACTTGAGTGGAATTTCAATTGTTCCAAAATCCATCAAAAACGTTCGTCATTTTTTGTGGAGACATTCTGTCGACAAATTCATTAGTTGGAACAATTGGAGTGGTCGAGTACCATCCACAAATGCTGAAAGAAAAGGGAACCAACAGGTTGGCCACCTCGGTCACCCGAATTCAATCCATTGGATTGGGAAGGTCTGAAAGGTAAGTTTCATTGTGCCAGTTCGTCGCTTAAGAGAATTGGGAAATTTTCAAACGTAAACTAAGCCCTCAAAAAAAAAATTAAGAAAAAAAAAATTAAGAGTTTTTATCTGAAAAGCAATATCCTTAAAACACAGGACTATGTAGGAATAATTTTGAAAAGCAATGAGTACTACGACACCCCCTTTCCTCCACTTGTGCTTCAATTTTTTTGGAGAAAATTTAGCAAAGTATGTGTCTGCATAAGTTAAAAGTCTGTGCAAAATTTCAACGTAATATCTTAAACAACAAAGTTATTAATAAAAATCCTTCTTTAAGTGCAATTTGAACATTCCACCTCTCGGAAAAAAATTGGTTCCATTATTTTCACCCAAAGAATATGCGGTTTGGCCTACTTTCTTATAACATCCAGTATAAATTTATGTCCAATTTAATTCAAAATGCCACACAAAAATTATTAATTATTTTAGCTGTTTCCACATAGCAACACATGCATTCCATTCAAAATTGCCGCTACCACAAAATATGTTCTGTTAAAATTAAGTTAAATGATAAGAAGATCCGTGCAGATTTAGTTAGTTTTGCGATTTAATTAATTAAATCATAAAACTGACTTCGAAGTCCTTGCATTCGCGCATATAACACTCTGTATCTCAAAAACTAAGCCCTCACAGAAAAGATTATAGAGAAGAATACACTCAATTATTAAATAAGAAATTCTTTACTGCAATTTAAACTGAAATCACCCTGTATAAAAATAACGATACAATTTACTCAAAATCATTAGACGAGAAAAAATGTTTAGTACCATAAGTTTACAGTATGTCATGGTAGTCAAGATGGATAATAAAATACATATTTTTTATTCCAGAGGTATGTAGAAGGTCGAAAACGAATCATCTGAATTTTTATAGAAGCCTACCGTGTCTGTACAAAAGTAAAAACAAATATATTGAAAATAATTTACGTTTTGCTTCAACAATGCATGTTTATTGAAATGTCGACGAGAAAACGACTAAGATCATTTGTCAGCAGAATTACCAGACATATACCGGTTCGAACTTATTAGTTCTCATGGGTATGTCGTAGGTGAGGCTGCGGAGAAGTTGTTTCCCAAAATATAATAATAAATAAGTAGGTCACTCTCTGCTAGTAAATACAAAGCAATACCTACTTTGTGCAATGACATTTAAGATACGACATGCACTTTGTAGGTTATATCTCACCTACAATGCATACTTATGCTGTAGATTCCGACATACAGGGTGTTTATTATTATTTTTTTAATTAAATTAAAAACGCCCTTTCAGTTTTGATTCATGTCTTCAAAAATATCGAGACGTCCGCCCAAACTCGCATTGCGAGACCGTTAACCAAGGCCGCCTGCGAAATTGGCACAACACAGCGCGCTAGACTGACGTTCCTAGACCTTCGAATTTATTACTCATTATTTGAGGTTTTTCAGCTTTAATTTATAGTAAACATGTGTGCGCGGATAAGTGCTGAGCTTAGAACCGACTATAAACCGACGCTGGTGCTGCTTTATTTTATTCCCGGCTGTGACAAGGATACCGAATGGTTTTTCTGACGTTGGAGGATAGTTTCATTGTCATCTCCGTGAGCGTTCGTAGTACAAGTGCCGCAAGGTTAGGCTCGAAGGCCTTTAATCTATCGACAATCGTTCGATATTGAATTAATTAATCTGTCGTGTAAAAAGCATGGGATTTGAATTCTAGGAAGTCATTCGATTAAAGCAACAGCCGCAGATAATTAATTAATATTAGAAATTACGATTAGCCTCTTCGGTTTGTTTTTTATCTCATTGTCTATGTGCGAACAAATAAATCTTGCGAGAAATTATTTTCATTAGGCGTTTTTAGTTTCGAATTTCAATTTTCCTTTTCCTGCTTTTTCCCTACAACTTTTCTCATCACACTTATACGAAGTCTGTTCAGAAAATAACCGAACTTTATTTTTTAAACTTTATTATTGATTTTATACATTATTAACTTCGGTAATAAGAAAAAATCACAAGGAGCCACCTACTTAAACATTGCACTCAAATAACAATATCACGAAAACTAAATGAAATATCAACAATCCAAGAACATGTGGTTACAGAAGAGGTTATGCGAAACGCAATGCTGCCAACCACATATTACTAAATAACTCCGTTAGCGCGGGATTCAAAAAGTTCGATTACTTTCTGAACAGCCCCCGTAGTGCACTGAGCAATAAAAAAACATAACCTTTCGCACCACACCAAGAGTCACCCGTTGTCGCCAATCCGTAAACATTTCTGTCCCGTTTTATAATCTGGGATTTAAAATAATACTGCAAGTAAGTAGAATTTAAGCCTTACATTATCAAGTGTGCCAAGGAAGCCAGTAACTGCACGTAATATAATCCGGCGCCGTCAGATGCTTCAACGACACAGTCGTTTAAAAAAAAAAAATGGATTTCTAATCGTAATCTGAAATCATTTCTATAAATAATAGTGAAAATATATCAACTTCTCTTTACTTATCTTTTTATTAGGGAATTATGTTATCTTTAGCAGTGTTATTGTTTCATTCACGTTTAATTTATGTTTGATTAAGAATATAGTTTAAAAAAAATATTGGTGTAAACAATTATGTGTGTATTACACTCGAAGATATCAAAGTGAAATAGTCGGACTTTTAATCAGCAAAACTCATAAATGAAAATTCAATAACTTGTTTAAGTTGCTACGTTTTATATGTTGTACTTTACGCCATAATGCGTAAAATGTGCTTTACGCACGAATGTGTACAGCTGAATTTAAATGCCTTTCCAAACAAATTACTTTATGCAGGGAAAACTAAGCACTTTACACCAAATGCGTAAAGTACGGTACATTACGCATGAATTAGTACAAATTATTTTAAGTGTCTTCTCACTAAGTGAACTACTTTACACACTAACTTTACCTTATACGCGAATGTGTACAACTAATTAGCTTTTTCTGGCAAACGAAGTACTTTACGCAGGGAAAACCAAATATGTTACACCATAATGCGTAAAATATAGTACTTTACGCTGGAATGTGTACAACTAATTTTCCAAACAAATTACTTTACGCTAGGTAAACCAAGTACACCAAATGCGTAAAATATAGTACTTTACGCATAAATGCGTACCAATCATTTTAAGTGCCTTTTCTCACTAAGTGACGCCAAGTGAAACACTTTATGCATGAATGTGTACAACTGATTTTTTCTACCTTTCCAAACAAATTCCTTTACGCAGGGAAAACCAAATACTTTACGCCATAACGCGTAAAATATAGTACTTTACGCACGAATGTGTATAACTGATTTTAAGTACCATCCCAAATAAATTACTTTACGCATACCTTTTCCTAATAACGCGCTAGCTTTACGCACAAAAATGTACAATTGGTTTTAATTACCTTCTCCCGCTAATTGAACTACTTTACGCGCGAACGATTTTAATTACCGATTTTCTCACTAATGCGCATAAAATTAAGAACATCGCCGGGTTCCAAAAACTTATGAGTGGAATTCTTTCGTGACGGGCAATAAAACTATTCCGGACTGTGTACCCGAGTGCACTATTAGCCATTGAGCCTTCGCGTCTAAAAATACGAATAATATAACACCAGTAGCCGATCGGAGAGCGCAGAATTCGCAAACAATGAAAATAGAACCGCGCGAGATATAAATTGTGTTTGGTCAATAATAAATTATAATTTTACAAGTAGTTTTCCAGGCAACCGAGTAAACAAAGTCGTGAAACTGTCGGCCGCCCGAAGACTGAAAAAAAATTCTCATTGCCGAATATAACTATTAAAGCGTTTATTTTGGAGGTAAGACATTTGTTGCTTTGCAAAACAAGGCAACACCGAGAAAACAGTTCGTATGCGAATAAGCGAATTGTCTCCACGGATGGATATCGAATATGTAGATAACTGATGAGGGTCATATACTCTGAAACACAGGTTTTAAGTGGATATAATTTGTTGAGGTGATGCTATACGTACTATCGAAATGAGTAATGACTTTTTGTCGTAATATTAATAATTTTCTAATATTTGTATCACGTAGTAACAACTCATTCATCTAATTATGATATTTCGTTTTAATGAGACATTACATAGGTTGTATTTATCAAATCTACTCTTATCTTTACACTGTGTTGATTTAATTTTGGTAATCTGTACATACTAAGCAACTTAATATCTTTTAATGAAAAATATTTGTATACGACTTTTTTTAATCCGACAAAATTTAATACATTTAAAGTTATCAATTTATTTTAAACAAATTTTGATACCCCAGTTACGATTGACAAAAGCCATAGCCAGTATTGAATTACACTGCAGTATCTAGTAAACAGCTTCGTCAGCAGAACCACCGGACACATACCGGTCAGTTTCTCCTAGTAGCGACAAGGGTCTTGCTTTCACAGTACATCTGAGAAGGCAGGTTGCTCTCTGTTAGTTGGTCACATTGAAGGTTTAGGCACTGAGCAGATGTGACCAAGTAATACTTTGTTATATTTCACCCAAGAACTTCCGTAGTCCGTAATAAAGGACTTGCGGACGCCACTTTATGGGAACTTACTTTGTTTTAGAGAGAGAGAGAGATAGGGCATGCCCAAATATACACCTACTATTCTTTTTCTGACACGAGCAAGGTGATTAATTTTGGTTCCTCTGCACATGATTTGCGCAACAAACTGTTCTCCGAGTGTAAGTTTTTCGTTGTGCAAAAATAACGGTGCAGCAACGACGGCGATTTGCAACTGTCATTCTGTTAAATATAATTTAATTCTTTGCGCCGGGAAGCGTTTCGCGTCGTGGGCCTTGAGGATGTTATGTGACAGATCACTCGGCCAGAATAGTCGAGTAGTTTTACGAGGCGTTGGGGTATTTTCATTCAATGCTGCAATGGCGGGTCGATGCAATTGAAGCCGACAAGGAAAACGATGACGGTAGGTCACTAGTCTCGATTAAAATGTAAGTAATTATAATTTTCTAATATTACTGTGCTACAATTCCAGTCTATATTTTTTTCTGTAATTATCATATTTTGCTCTTTGGTATCAACATTTTTTTTGGTATAATAGACCAGGGTCGATAATTTTTGAAACCAAAACAAATTATAGTAGGATGAAACCCCATTGGAAAAGAAAGAGAATATAACAGAAATGAAAGGAAAAATAATTTACGGGCGATCTGAGGTCGGGAAGGGGTAGGGGGTGAGTTTTTAAGGGTGAAAAGCGGTT
This sequence comes from Anoplophora glabripennis, assembly GCF_000390285.2. Lineage (NCBI taxonomy): Eukaryota > Metazoa > Arthropoda > Insecta > Coleoptera > Cerambycidae > Anoplophora > Anoplophora glabripennis. The sequence goes on along the minus strand of NW_019416901.1, from coordinate 1,795,777 downwards.
TCCCTTGATTTCCAGAAAAACTACAAGTCTTATGGAAAAAAGTTAAATGGCAAAGTTGTAGGTAATACAAAGATCTACAACTTTTGTATTTACACTTTTTTCACATAACCCCAAAATTTATGTGAAAAATTCAAATAACCAAGTTTTTGGTTTTTTATTTTTATCTTTTACAAATTATTTTTCTTTTCATTTATGTTATATTCTCTTCCTTTTCCAATGGGTTTCATCCTACTATAATTTTTTTTCACTTTTTACCATTTTGGAAGACATAAGCACAGGTCTATAATGTCTAAAATATTTAATTTTGCTTTTTTATTATGCACAATACAGGAAAAAAGTATTTTTTTCTATGTTTGACTGAAGGTGAGTATGGTTTATTTACAAAAGAAATAAACTAACAAAAGACTAATGCCATCTATATAAGGAGGTGGTCAAGGTAAAAAAAGATAAAATAAATGAAAATACGTCATACTGACGTCATATAGAGTGATGCAATTGTTTTATCCGATATTATATTACCCACTGGCGTCAAAATAACCATGGATTTAGTGATTCTAGTATGTAATTTTACATAAAATTTGTATAGGTGTATATTTGTGATTTTGCAAGTCTATTAATTGAAATATTTTGTTACATAACTAATAGTTTACCACTGACACTATCTGGGTACCGACAAAGAGTTCAAAGCACTATTTCAAAGTGTGCATTATCCTTTACACTCACAGATTTATTGGTGCCAGGAATTCGATCACCTTTGTACCGGGCAAATGAGAATGAAAGCGCGACTCGGTTGATAAATACGTGAACTATTTGTGCGGTTGCCAAAATTTCATTACAAGTATTTTAAAATATTTATCCGGGAGATTAATGAGATTAACAACATCGGTCATTAACTCGCAAATCTAAAATACGATTCGAATTAGAAGATGTTGAACTCTATGAACTGTACGGCTTAAACGGGTTAGGTCTGTCGCCAAAGCGCCAAATTCCCTAGCAATTTAGAAAACGGAAATAAAACTCAAAAATTTGCATGCGTGTCTTTATTTCGCTAATCCTTACCTATTTTCTTTTATGTATCTGAAGATGAAATCTTGTACCATCTACCAGGTTCGGTCGCTGACGCAGCAACTCGGCAATGAAATATTTGGAAAATTTGTTCGCATATTTCTTTAGCCATACCCATATGCAGGTCTGGTCGAACTAAACGTAGAGGTGGTTGAAATGTATACGCCCAGTTGAAGAAGGCGCGCGCGGGCAAGCGGCGCACGAACACAACCGCACTAGGCGACTGGGCAATAAATCTCGATTGTTGACAAGTGGTTGATAAATTGCTTAGCAGTGCAGTGCAGTAACGCGGAATTCGGTGTGATTTTAATTTATTATAGCCACCTTCTATTAATCATTCATATTGCAATTGCGAGAGGGATATTTTGTTTACTAATATTATCACAACATGGCATTTTCGAGACCTTTTGAAACGGAACAAAACGAAATTTACCATCAATATAATAAAATTTTTTGAGGACATAAATAATTGAAATCAAATGAACATATAATTAAAATTTTCTACACATCATATACAAAGTATTATAATTTTTTACCTTTAGCAGAAAACTTTTTAAGGGTAGCCTACGAAGCTCATTAAATTTTATTGCTAGGCGTTTTTATACACGTTCAACTGACTTCGGAAAGACTATATAATTTATGAACACTCTGTTGCTTGTACGATCTGAGCACAATGAACTAAATCAAAACCAATATTTGTCGTAAACATACATATTACTTACTACATAGATATTTTAACGTAGTTTTTTTTATTAGTATTAACTATCATCGACTTTCACTTTCTTTTATCGTCCACAACAGCGAGGTTGTACGAGGTGATAACAGCTCGGTGACATATATTCATATAAATAGAAGAACAGGGAACAAAAAAAAAACGTCGCTGTCCACGCGACGTATCTCTTCGCTGTGACGATAATTAATTTATTACGTTGCGTTGCGTAATATAACTGCAATAAATATGACGAGAATCGTTCATTTTCGATAAGAGAGTAATTTATGGCGCTGTGGTGGTTTCCAATTAATGATTTAATTGTTCCGAACAGTAGTCCAACTTGCAGACTGTGGACGCTCGTTGAATATTATTTTTAACACCGGTGCAACGATTGTAAAACAGTTCCCAAACTTTATATAATAACGCGGCCTACCGAATAATAATATGCGTCACCTTCTCCCACACAAGGTTAATCTGTGCGATTTGAAAGAGGGGTAGTAGAAGTATTAATAACCGTTATAAGATTACAACAGCATTTATGTTGTTTTTAAAGTTATGGTTGTCGATCGTGGCGCAATTTCGAACTATCTCCCACATTTTTACTTTATAAAACGAGCTGTTAAGTACATTCTTACCGCAGCACTTTCTCTAACACGCGTAAGCGAAAGTCCAAACGAGAAATTGCCGAAAATCCAGGTTAAAAATCTTACTTTTTATCTGTTTTATGGTCGAACGGTGGGACACAATTAATCCCTTGTAAAAATAAATAGTTGAAATGGACGTGAGAGAACTTGTGCATGCGTTTCGACGGTACTTGAAAGAGTTTGTCACATTTTAGTCAGTCATTTTAATAATTAGTGGTTTAATTTAGGAAAATACAAGTGTTACTTATACACTTATTAGAATAGTCGCTCCCAAAATAGAGTCTATTGTGATTTAGTGTTATTATTTTTTATCTAATTTTACTTCAAAGTTAAATATGAAAGGTTAAGTAAATGAAACATATCGCCGCTACCGATAAAAAAATTTGAAGGCGAATACGACTTAATGAAACACCGTAAACAAAATATTGTGCTGCCATATATAGACCGTAAAAGGTGACATTGGTTTATTGTTATTAGTTGTCATATCCTTTTTATATGTTTAAAAAGAACAACTCGCCGTGGAATCTTATTTTCTTTTTGTGTTTGAATTTTTTTAATTATTTTTTGTTGGTTTTCTAGTAGACTAAAGGATTAAGTTGTATTGTATGAAATCTATTAGACTTAGCATAAGTTGAGCGATAGAAACTATAAGGAAGTGTTAAAAAAACTAATTATTACTATCACAAACTTTTCAATATCTGCGTTTTGCAGTTAGAATTTCATTTATTGAAACATTAATTTTGTAATTCATTTTAAAAAGAAACGACTCAATATTTTCACAATTTAATAAATGTATGGAAGGCGTTGATTTAAACGATAAAAAAACAGGGTTTTGAGGTGAATGTGAGAGGGGGCAAGCAATTTTTTTCTGGATTACCTTAATAAAAATTCAGTCTCGGAGCGAAAGCCCCTACCCCACTTTTCGTGTTTTGAGTCACTTTTCGCGCGTGCGAGCGACAGCTTTTCCGCTGATATATCTATGTTGCCGATAACTTATGGATATGAAAATTTTTTCCAGCTTACAACTCGGAAAAACGAAGCCACTGGATCAAAGATTATTGCTAAATTGTTTCTAAATTAACAGTAAATGCCGATAAACTTTGACCGCTTATATCTCGAGAACTAAAAAACGAAATTTAAATTTTTTTTAAAAAAAGCGTCTTTTCGAGTACTTTAAAATCATAATTTTTGAAAAAAATTAAATTACAAATTGATAAATGTAACCTAATTGTTTAAAAATTAAAAAAAAGAGTGTTAATTTTAAAAATTTACTGTAGCCATCCTAATCAACCGATTTCAATTTTTCAAAAACCATTTGAAAGGTTGAGCGGTCTTTTCTATGTGAAAAATGTTTCAACTATCTAGATGCTTTATTTAAGGCTGTGCAACATTTTGAAAATTCGAAAAATTTTTTTCATAAAATTATTTTGCGAAAACTATCGATCCGATTTTAATGAAATTTATTATACTCTACAATTTTTTCGACAGATCCGCCCTGGTCTATAATAAAAAAAAAGAAAATTCACTTTTTTCAACTAAAAAAAATTAACAATTCTAGGGCAATGAATCCGGTAAATTTAATAAATAATTTGCAGTTTTGGTACTGATATTTAACAACGAATTAATTTAAATTACTTGAAAAAAACTTGATTTGCATATTTATAAAAAACGTCTTTCCAAAATTTAACCATAAATTATATTAGACATTCGTCTGCCTACCTACAGTCGGTTTAGTATTTAAATTGAGCATGTATATGCATTCTAATATGGTTATATCAGATTTGTATAATTATGGTATTAATAACAAACAAGTGTAAAAATATCGTGTTAATATGTATCTTGTGTTATATAATTTCAAAGTGCAACTGGTAATAGGTAGTTAATTTCTTTTTTGTTTTTCTGGCCTATTATGGTTTATTAAAATTGCACTTGGTATGAAAAAAATTGCAAGGTCTAGCGTAATAAAATTAATTTAAATCTTCAGTGTTCAATAAAAAAGCTAAAAAATATAAAAAATTGCAGCAAAATCACTGAGTAGACCTGACCATTTTCAATTTTTCTGATTTTTTGGTATTATTTAGTAATGATTTAGAGTACCTAGCTTTCATGAATTTTTTCAAATTTTTATTTCAAACCCTCAAGAAAGTTACGAGCATTTGATGAATATTTTGGATAAACAATTTTCAGATACCTGTAACTTGTCAAAAACCAAAGATATCATAAACTTTTTCTTTCATCTCTGTCCCACGAACGCCTGAAATGCGAAAATGACAATTTGGCGGAGCCATCAAGCTGTGCGATCGAACGTCTACTCTTAAACATCTGCGATTCATGACTAGTACAAAGCAACACACTATTCATTTACTTTAGTTTTTCATTAATTTCAAGATTATTAACGCTTAAGAAAATTAGGAGAAAATCTAATGTCTAAGGTCTACTATATCAAAAATGTCGAAAAAGTATTTCAGTAGATTGTAAAGTAATTGTTCGTTTTGAGATGTATGTAGTTTTATAAAAAAAAAATGTAAAACAATACATTTTTAGTTTTTTGACGTCTTATTTATTTTTAAAAAAAGTGCTTTAGGAAAAAAGTGGCGTTTTTTTTAATTGAAAAAATTCTGAACAAATCGTCTTTCAATATTTAAACTTACGAGAAAAGTTCTACAGTGACATCTTTTTTATTCCATTGTTTTTTCGAATTAAAAAAAATTATAGAAGTAAATCGTGATTAGTAAACTATTAAAAATTACGGTATTTTTAAAACTACTCTATTTAATATTGTCATTACTAAATATCTGTATTATTATTAAATAAATATTCCTAATTTTTTTTTCAATATTAAAAAGTTTGTTTTGCATAATTTGACAATTTGCATTTAGTTAAAGATTTATATATAGATAGCTTAACGACGAAATAAAAAAAATCAGTTTCTAGAACTCGCTAGTGATCCAAGCGCCACTTTGAAGAATTTAACTCATGTAATTGTTAATTCTCTTAAACACTACTTTGGTGCAACAATATACAGCTATAACGCCCATCTTACATTTGACATTTCGTGCTGAGCTTTTATTTGTGTATAAGTGCCTTGAATTGTTTTTGTCATTAAAACTTATTACAATATTATTTTCGTTATTTAAATCAAGTGAACATTGACATCTTTAGGTTTTGCTGCTCTAAATGGGTACAAAATAATACCAAAAAATCGGGAAAATTGAAAATGGGCATCCACATTCGATGAGAGGTCCGCAATTTTTTCAACGAGTAGGTGGATAGGATGGAATGAATTTGTTTTTTGGTAAGTCCAGATCTAGATCCATGCGATTACTAATTGCGGGAAGATAAGAAATTCACACGGTTGAATAGGTACGGAGAGAAAGGGGACAATTTCCAACATTTATCGTAATTTTAAATTTTGCATTCAACATTTGTAGAGAAGATAAGAAATTCAACGCACCAGTATTTAAAACTATTAAATTAATTTAAAAATATCTGCGCACCCAAAAATTATGCATTTTTCATGATTGCGCACCTCTTCTCGATTTTGTTCAGGACCGTAACACGCAATTGTTAAATATTCAGACACGAATATTAAAAAATTATACTGCTCCAATTTTATATAAATAGACGTTGTTAAAATTAGATCTGTACTTTCTAAAACACCCTGTATAACTGTATACGCGAAGAGAATTTAACGATGAAAAAAGTTCGGAAGAAATTTGCGATACAAAGAATTAAATTAGGGATATTTTCAATTTTTTTTTCGATTTTGGTAAATATAATAAAAAATGAAAAAATTGCCGTTTGTATCGATCTTTTATACTGTCTTTTATAAAACAATGTGGGTCTTCATTTAGGTAATTACATTTTTGAAAGTTGCGTTTCATTTTCGTACAATTTAAGATATCGCCCAAGTTTTGTTTATAGAAACAGTCGAATAATACTTATATTTGTTTGTTTCAAACAACCTCTAATTTATAACTACGACGTGTAACAATTTTATCAAGCCGAAAATATTTACAAAACGAAATTCTATTTACTGCATTAGTATTTAACAATCATCAACTTAAGCGCATATCAAAAACCTTACGTGGAGTTTATTTCTGCCGTATTGTGGCGGTGTAGTGATTAAAACAATCATCCCGAAGCCCGCTTTCAATAGGCTCACCCCTGGCGCATCCGCCAAAACTTCAAAATTTCGAATCTCGACAATAGCTCTTACAAAAGCCGTATCTTATCTAATTCTAACCTTAATCCGTCCATCCGTCGATGTAAATAAATCCATAAATAGTAATCCAATAAGAAAAGCCACTGAAAATAAACACTGAACACTACAAGCCGTACGCACTTCCCTTCACAGTAATATATTTGTCAACACACGTCCAAATAAAAATAATCCAGCAAAAAATCAGGTCAGCCGCCTTAAAATTAGACTTACTAAGCACTTAAAATACGATAAAAGGAACACCACCGTACTGGGGCACTGTTCGCTGCTCCTGAGCCCTCGATAAAAAAGAATCCCTCGTCAAACGCTGACAACGTCCACAAGAAGCGCATCCGAAATCGTGCACGCCGCGAAAAACAATTGCGGTCCACCCCGGCGGTCGTTTGTTTACATGGAGGCGCGCACACTGTCCGAAACCAGCGCGATCGTCGATTGTTTAGAGCGGCGAGCGAGCGGTGCGGTCCCCGAAACGCGAGTCAACGAATTGCATTTGTTTTGAGTGAAGTAACGGTGAATATCGGCGCTTGGTCGAGAGCCGGCTGGGCTGATGGCATCAAAACCGCGCCGAACGGACGCGATTGTAAAACAACTGAACGCCACAGCGCGATATTTCGCGTCGCCTAAGTCTGCTTAGCTAAGTCGATCTAAGCAGGCGGCGAGCACGGGCGACTTGATACGAATGCAAGGTTGCGCGCCGCGGCATTGCCATGTCCGTGGCCGGCCCTATGTCGGTGTTGGGCGGCCGCTTTTTTTTAATTTATCGCCGTTTAGACGGAAAATCAAAGATAGCGAAAACTGCCGTTTACATAAGTAGCTATAACACCTCCCTCAGACCTAAACACTGATTTCGTGGTGTACTTATTGAATAGACAATGGCAAGAAAGATATGAATAGTTAAACACGAATAATTATAAACAATTAGAATCGCAAATACCCCGAAAAAATGGTATCAGACACATTGATAAAAATTGTGGGAATTTGCAACCACTTTTTACATATTTATAATGGTATTTATACACAAAAAATGTAAATAAATTCATTTGTGACATAATAATGTGTTGTACAGGTTTCATTATTCATTTTAAATTTTCGCTCAACCTTCCAATCGAAGCCAAGTCTTCAACCGCTCTTTGTAGGGCCAATCTCAGCCAAAGTGTCCAAAGGGACTTAAACTACTTCGCACAAACAGCAGAAGGCGCAGCGTGGAAATTAACTTTTCACTTAACTTTCCAAATTTTCCGCCGAAACACCGAAGCCGCAGAAGACGACACCGCCAGAGGCGGATGCTGTTGGTAGAAAAAACGCCCACGACGACGGGCTGCGAAAATATAAAAATCACACCAGTTTCGAATTTCGGAAACTGCAAAGTTTTCCGATTTTTACGAAATTCGAACTGGGAAACTAGAAAAACAACCACGAAAGCAACATACTGAGAACAAAAGGCAATCATCCGTCGTAGTTTAAAAGTCAAAAGAAGGGCAAATTCCACAGAGGCCAATGGTTCACAGTTAAGGCAGACTTCGTTGCAGAACATCAGCGGACCCATCAAGGACCGTGATCGAACGTCAGCCCTGATGCAGTTAAATAGCCAGCTACGGATCCTGACCATTTTGCTTTGTATAAAGCCTTGTGTATCAATAATCCGTTTATTGTAAGTTAATATTTTTTCAATAAATCAAATTTTTAATAATTCAGAAAAATTTTCGTAAGCTGCTTAAGCTACCACACGCAATTCCTAAAGCTGACATACACAAGCCCTCCAAGGTGGCAAAAAAAAACAAGCTCTTATAACTTAGTCGTAACAAATGTAAATGTGGAAATAAATAAACCAAAAGTAAAAAAAAAACATTCAATTTAAGAAATAACGAAAAAATTAAACATTCAAAAAACAATTGAGGAAATAACACAAATTAAAATAAAAAAACACAGATTTCAAAGTACATAATTGGAAATAAAACAAATGAAAAATAAAAGAAACAAAAAAGTAAAGAAAATTCAAACAAATATGAATGAACATTTAATTCCTGAAACAGAAAACAACATAGAATACTTCTGAGATTTCTTCACAAAGTATGCTAGAAAAATATTTTTGTCTTAATTCTAGAGATTTCTTGTATTATTACAATAATCGAGTGTTTAACCAAATTCCCCGTCAAAAACAAATGCAAAAAGTAAACTATAAATATTTACCGAAGAAAATTTTTTGTAAACATCAATTATAATACCCAAATTTACCTGCCTTTAATGCAAATTAAAGCGCACAAACACCGCATTTATTCCATTCTACAGCTTGTTACCATCTAAGATAGTGCAAGAATGGAGATTGTTTACCGAAGATCGATTTGAATTGCGTGTCGAGATCTAGGGAAATCTGCGGAAATGTGGCAACAGCGCGCGGCATGATAGGTCTTTGTTTCGAGGTTGGACATTTCTAATTCGACCACTGAAGGTTCGAAGAACGTCGAGAGTGAGGTGGAGACCTTACTCGTTGTCCTGGGTTTAGCGAGGTTGACGGGCAAAAAAACCGATTGATATTTTAAGTAACGGTGATTAAAATGTTTTTCGGCAAAAAATCGCGCGCTGCCTTTGAATTAAAACACAAATCCGCGCCATTGTAAATTTCCACGTAAAAAATGGGTTCAGTAAGTAATTGCAATTGTTAACGAAAATTAACTTATTAACAGGAATGTAGTTTTAAATATAAATACAAATTTTATACTAAAATTATAAAAAAGTATAAACACAAACTGAACGTTTTTGTTGCTGACAGTAATTTGAAAAAATAAACTGATAGAACATCTTTGTATCGGTCTATAATTATATTGTCATCATTCTTAAAATAAATTGTAACATTCCGGTGTGTCCCAAAATGATATAACAAAATTCATATTCTTTTTCCAGTTTAGATTTTAAAAAATCGCTAAAACAGGTCAATTATTAAATAGAAATTGACAGTTTTCTGCAATATTTTCTATTGTTTTGAGCCAAGTTTGACAGACCTATAACATTACCAACATTTTTTTTTTAATTTTGTTCCATCATTTTGGGACACACTGTATAAATATAAGGAGGTGCTGAAATCCAGGCTTCAACCGTCCTAAATTGACTTGAATTCTAATCAAATTTATCAAATTCCTAAAGCTGTAAAGTAATAAAAAGGACTATTCTTTCAATGGTACAAAATAAACCAGTAATTTTTAAAAATACACTGAAAGGACTGTGCAACAATAAAAACAACATTGCTACTAACAACACTTATGTGACAATAAAAACCGACCTACAGTTTCCGATACTTTAAATGCTGATGATTTGTGGAGATAGACGAACATATCTGGGTCAGATTCGATTGCTCCTGAAAAAAAATAACCAAGATTGTAACATACGTAGCATTGTCTGTTACCATTACGCAATACGCAGCAATAAAACTGTTTTCGATCAGCGTCCTTCAGTTTTTCTAATAGTTGTGTGTATATTCTAATAACGTGAAGATAAGGAATAATCGGAATAGTATTTGTTTCGTTACAGATCAAGGAGGCCGGCCAGCCTTGGAATTTTTAAATCGTTCTTCATAAACATCTGTAGACATGCACTTCAGTCACATATTTATACGGAGCCTAAGGAAATCGACAGTTATATATTTATTATTCGGTGCAGGCCAAATAATGTACACCACGATTTAAAAAATCGCACGTTCCGGCATTTCTGTTATGCTGTTTGCCCCACGTCCTCCTTTGGATTGCGAATGAAACAATAACTTACATGACGGAAAAAATAACAAGGGTACGAGGAAGTGTTCAGAGCAGGTGGAGCAGTTAGATCAAGACGATTTCAGCAACGCTTCAGTGTCAACGTCTGGGGTAGCTAAAATCTTTCTTCTTGGTTTACCAAAATTTGTCGAATAGATGAAATGGATGCCACTTCATCAGTTTAGGCTTCTTGACGTTTCGAGAGACATATCGTTCTCTTCTTCAGAAGAAATCCTGAAACTGCGTTAAAATATTTATAAAGTTTTTCGGTCGAAACAGTGCCTAAGAGGTTGCTTCTTGGGTGATGTGCATTTGTGTATGTTATGCTTCTTTACAAATACAGCTTAGTATTCAAGGAAAACGCGTATTTTCCTAATTTGGGGTAATTCTTAGATCAGAACCGAATAAATGTTAGGGAAACAAAAATATGCGCATGCATCGCTTGTGTAGGGTCATTAGTATGCTTCTAATGCTTGATACATTCCTACATGTACCTCTGGAGTATGGCAGCATTTATTTTTAGGTTTTTTCGTCTTCTTTATTTATGGTTCCTTCTTCCTAACCTTGGTTAACCACCATCTGCCTAGTGGTCTGCTGTTTTACATCTGCTCGATTAGTAGTCCCTTTGGTGGTTTCGAAAAGTATAACCTCGAAATCCACCACACGGTTTAGAACACCTGAATTCGTGTCTGGGGGAGATATCTCTTCCATCATCGCAACTAAGTTCATGTTCAGATCTTTCATCGATTAATCCAAGATCAATTCCCAACTCTATATGGAGTCTCATCAACAGTGAAGACATCTTTTATCTTTTCGGAGGTTATTATTTTAATACATAGCAATACTAAGGTATCGCAGACTGAAAATGATTTTTTTTCCTTTTGAAGAACTCTCTTTTTCCTAATAAACTATTATTAGAGAATTACTTCCCGCTTAAAATATCGTCCTAAAGAAATACCACCTAAAAATCACGCTAGCGGTGGAAGGATCAAGTAGTCGTTGGAAAATAATTGAATGTTCGTTGTTTAAAGTGCATAAATGTCACAAAATACTTGTCATTACTCAATACGAACGTCAAAAGTATAACTTTTGTACTTACAAAATGTTTTCTCATTCAGAAAAAATTGATATGATGCTAATTTACGGCGAGTCACAAAAAAATTCAAGAAGAGCTGTAGAGTTATATCGAGAAAGGATCCAGAAAGTCTCATTCCTGATCATAGAACCTTTACAAGATTGGAGGCGACCTTGCGACGAAATAAAGATGCATTTTCTGTTCGAAAAAATCAAATAATTGACCGAAGGGTAAGAAACAATGTTAATACAGTTAGACTGTTACAGTATTTCGAACAAAATCCATAAAATTCTATACGATTTTTTGGTAGTATTTCTTTTGCGAATTTTTAGGACGATATTGTTTATAACTTTTAAACAGGGAATAATACAGAAAAATTTGTCTAATAAAAGTTTATTAGAAAAAAGAAAGGTTTTTTAACATGAAAAAATTTGGGTACGTTTCTGGAAAAAATGTAACTGATGATATCATTAGTCGTTTCTGGCAAATCCCAATGATAATACTTTCGATTGAAAATGGACACCACGTGCCCCAAATTTTATTTAAAATTTGTATACCCTCACAGTAGGCTCATACTGTCGAGTTTGAGACAATCCTGTACAATATCGAAAAAAAATTTACTTTTTATAACCACCTTCATGAAAAATGTTTTTTTTTGTTTCTTAGAAATGAAAAATTTTAGAAAAGCGTGATTCTAATCTTCATATCCAGATAAACAAATGTTTCCCACACACTATAAAAACAACTATTTAAGACTTTTGACGAATTGCGGCGCTGTTACAATAAAAAATTTACAATAAATGTAAATATTTTGGTGTCGCTCTGCTCTGCAATTTTTATTCAACAATTTGAATTACTTGTGTTAGTTACGACCAAGGAAGGTTCTAGAATTAAAGGACGCCCTGTATTCCATAAAACATAATTTTTAAAAGTTTTTTTTTATGATAATGGTTTCAAATACCGTGGAAATAATTATCAGAGAATGTATTCACCGCAATCTCGTTTCAATAGAAGGATTTTCACCGATTTTTAATGTATTACACAGAGGAAGGTCACAACGAAGGTGAACTCTTACGTTAACATAATCAACAATATTATTGATTGTCAGTTATCTAGGTGTGGCAATAATGACAAGAAAAAAATATATCGGTTGATAAATGGAACTGCGTGGTATCATTACAAATAACAAAAAAAAAATTCCTAATTTATTAGATTTTCTGGGTACAGCTGTGGATAACAGTAACAGTTGGAATGACAGAAAAATAAAAGTTGGTATTGAAATAGACATCGATTTGGTTTATGCTGTTAAGTCACTATAGATATTTGAAACCATACCATTTTTAGGTGATAAAACAATAGGCAGATTATACAGGGTATTAGAAGTTTGACTGCCTTAATTTTAACAGACGATAGAAACCAATAAAAAATTGTTGTTTTCAGTGATACGGATTAATATTATAAAATCTGAAGCTGTCCGTACACGACAGTTCAACACAAATCGGTTTTGCCATAAATTTGATGCAGTTTTCATGTTCTTGCTATGACTTTTCTGTAGCATTGTTTTTTATTGGGCTACAAGAATACAACTTTCCATTTCACCTAAAACAAATTAATCTGTATGTTTTAAGTTTATTTAATGATAAATTAACGATTTATATTATACGGGCAATGATATAAGTTATCGAGATAAACTAGCGACCTATGGCAATCAATTCATTAGATGCAACAAAAATCCGCTATTTCATTTCACATCTACTAAAGATTATACAGATGTTTATTAAGTCGCGTATTTTGGCAACGCATGGAAGTAAATATTATTTAAAGTTTATGTTCATAAGAATTACTTTTTAGAAAGTTAGATACTCAATAATATGCCTAGTAGTTATTAAAAATATACTAGGTGTATACAGGGTGTTTATTAATATTTTAGGGGCTGATTGCCGAAGTTATTTTGTGAAAACAAGTATGCAAACGTAGGTCGAATTATGCTTCGTTTCCGTGATACAGAGTGTTTAAATTTTAATTTTTTATTAATTTTTTTTAATTATTTTAAAGAGTCTTAAAAATATTGACTTGAAATTTGATGGTTATATTTTATTTAGAAATATTGACAGCAACCTACTAGATAATGCATCAATAGAAATAAAAAACACACAACTTAAAATATGTTTTATTTTTTTCTCAAAAATGGTGCATCCTACGAAAAAAATTGCAGAGACCAATTTCAATCAGAATTGATGCCGGAATTCTAAAAAACATATCAAAACGGGAAAAAGTCAGTGGCGTACCATTTTATTTATAAAAAAAAGTTTGTGGCATTATCGCACGAACGTCACTGGTGCAAGTAGAAATATTCGGATCACCCCAAAAAATGTACATTTACCCCTCCAAAGTGTTTTTCAAATTTCGAGTCAATATCTTTAAAACTCTTTAAAATAATTAATAAAACTAAATAAAAAAATTAAAACTCTGTATCTCGGAAACGAAGCATATTTCGACCTACGTTTATATGAACTTTTTTTCACAAAATAATTTCGGCAACTACCCCCTAAAATATTTCGCACTTATTTACAAACACCCTATATATATAATAAAATCAAATTGCACTTTTTCCGGAAAAATTAAGAGAAATGAAAAAGTAGATTTGATGTCGTGTTCTTTAGTTCTTAACAGCAACATACCACTTTTATTACATCATAGACAAGATTTTTCAATTTCAGCGCATTTTGTTAATGGCATTTATTAGGTTAGCCTTCATTTCGACGTACCTCCTCCCACATATTCATAGCCCTCTCTCCCCAATTAAAAAATTAGGTTTGGACACCTTATTACAGCTTGGTATAAATTCAATTTAATTACAAACATTGCTATAACAAATACCAACGAATGGGTCGTGTTATTCCTACATTAAAACCCAATTTATTAGACGAAGTATATTTTTATTTAGAAAATACGCGTGTTGTTACATCGAGCCATCCATTTTTTTCTCCGCATTCGTTGAAATGCACACGACATCTGCGAAATGCAAGAAGAAAATTGCACGTCGCCACCGTCTAATAAATAATGGAACTGCAAGAGAAAGTTCCTCGTGCATAACTTGCAGTTGCTGGCATTGCCCACATATTGACGAACACTGTTGTGAAGTGATTGTACCGTTTTTCGTTAATACAAAATACAAAAACGTTACGTCGCGCCAATATCCTTGGCAGGAAAAATGACCTCGGATGGGGCGGGATCGAGCGGGACTATCGCTCTTTACCCACTAAACGTTACGCTGTGACATTATTCTCGGCAGGAAAAATGACCTCGGATGGGGCGGGGTCGAGCGGGACTATCGCTCTTTTTCCACTAAATGATACGCTGCGCCAATATTCTCGGCAGGAAATATGACTTCGGATGGGGCGGGGTCAAGCGGGACTATTGCTCTTTACCCATGCCATTCCGGACAGCAGATGCGGTCGGGTTCCAGCAGTTCGTGGTACCTGGCTGGGAATATTAGCCAGACATAATATATTTAATGCAATGAACTAGCGTGAGTGGCGCGAAAGTGGTGCCATCTAGAGGTAGATCTAAAATACTAGTACAATAGATGTATTGTATATATTTCGCTTTGTATGCTTTGAAAACTGTAAATGGTACTTATTTAACTGACCGAAATTGACATTATATTTGATCATTAATTAAAAAAGCTGTTCAAGCGTTATTTAGATAATGTTAATAGTAAATAAAATCGTTTAGGAAAGCCATCCTTGCATTTACTAATAGAACAATGCTGTTAATAAAATTAACATTCCACTTATGAGTACCTACTTGGCCTTTGATGTAAAGATTTATGTTTATTTCTGTTTTTAATAATAACCTCTTTAATATTATATCAAGGTGAAATTAGATACACATTTCAGAATAATAGTAAATAATGTACACTAAAAAAGTTTAATAAACACCAGTTGAGGAAGACAAATTATTCATTTCATGATAACTAGATTTATTTTAATTGCAAATATAGGTTAGGTGAAACGTGCAATCATTTTTCTTCTTTGCAAAAATACAATTTCTATCAATTTTTTTTTTGTTGGAATAAAAAGGCGAATCTGCAGCATTAATAACAAGAAACGAGCTTCTGTCCTTACTGTAGAAGTGAGGAAACAAATTGATGTTGTACAATTTCTATTTTTTTTTTTTTTTCAGTTGCAGTAATGATTCGCTGAAATAAAACAATTGCAGAGCTATTTTTAATTAGTTGTTGCCATTAGCATTGTACTTCGCTTGGTCATCAATCATTAGGACCTTTGACACTAGGATTATTACACATTTCTTCATCGGGGTAATACAACTGGCTGGCAAGCCATAGGTAGATGTTATGAGTAACTTCAATTACATAAAACGTTTTCTTTTTGGTAAATTTCATAACTAATTTTATTTTTTTATTTTTTCTTGTGGTACAAACAAATAAATAATTATAAACTAACAAATAGGAAATAAATGGCCTTTTTCTGAATACGTCCCTTATATTTTCGACACCAAGCGTCGACAGATAAAACATTTTTTTCTTCTGCTAATTAAATTAATAATAATATATCTGATTGTGCATGGATCAAAGAAGCCGCCTATCAGCTCTTTCTATCGAACTTTCGTCACATTTATTTTTGTGTTGCACTTTTACTTTTCATTATTAATATCGCGATTATATCAAAGCGATATATTAATTATATAATATGAAGTGAATTATGCATCGGTCGGAATCAGTGAAGGATAAATTATGTTTACGATGTAATTATTTTCTTTGTACCGTGCAAGTATTAATGCAAATCGTATTGTAATGACCGAAAAAAAAATTGACAGATATTGCCTTGCGCGAAAAAACATTACCGCCTGTGTGGCACAAAATTCACTGGCTTTGATGTGCTGTTGTGCTGATGATATTTCTTCTTTCTTCCATCAAAGTGACACGAAAAAAATGACAACAAATAAAAAAATTGAACTCTGCATCGTGTAACTTTCAGATTTTGTTCCAAACACAATTTTTCATAGCTAGAACGATACCATGCACAGCACTTGACGCGTCTGCATATGTGACGAAATTAAACCAGATTAATACTAATATAATAATTGAGCATAGATGTAAAGTATGTCTTAATATACTGTAAAAAAATCAAAGAAACACAAATTTGTAGAAAATAAATATTCTTCTAAATATTTTACATTATACAGGGTGATTCATTAACAATGGGAAAGTCGAACGCTGAAAATACTACACGTGAAATGGTGACCATTGGCGCAAACATGCCTTATCCGAAAGTTGATAATTTCGGAAATACAGGGTGTTGAAAGTTAGAATTTTAAATCGTTTTTTTGCGATTATTCTGAAAATATGTAGGTTAGGAACTTGAAAATTTATGAAACTATATTTTTTTAGGCGACGAATAAGATGCGTGTTGTAATTTCAGCATTGCTCATAGAGGGCGCCACTTAAGACCAATTTTACCGAAAATTTAGTTAATAACGTTTTACTCTGTATGTCTAACATGAAACTTGATTCAAACCTGAAAGAGCAATCATTTTTCCATTAATTGTGTATTCTTGTTTCATTTCGGTATTTCGATCCGTTTTCGAGAAAAATCGATTTAACGAACACTATGTTCTGATAATACGAGAAATTAAAAGCGAAAGAAACCAAGTGTTTCTTCGTGTTATTACAACAATTAACAATAAAACAAATGAAATTCGTAATAATAAAGTCGGTATGATAGTGACACTTTGTAAAGATTTACACCTACGTGATCCATAATTTCGAAAAACTAAATTTGATAACGTTTTTGCTTTATTTTAATTGATTTGGGTTTTTTAACATTCAATCATTTAATAGGGGGTTGCTATTTAAAAAAAATGCCGATGATTTGTTTCGATTTTACTGAATTTATTCCATATTTTAGGCGCGTAGTGTATACAAATTTGAATACGTATATGATAAAATTTATCTTCTAATTTTTTTATAGATTATAATAAAAATGTCATTAAATATAAACAATAATAGTTCCATTTTCTACAACACCCTGTACAGCGTCAAAGACTAAATAAGCAATTAATAAACAAATATATTAATGACCAGTATAAATTCATTGATCACATTAAAAGTCGATTTCAATAGAATAATAAACAATTACTTTATTACAAAATATAAAAAATTCCTGGTAATATGGTTACATCTCATTGTTTGGTCTAAAAGGCAATTCGAATTTGCGAATCCTGATACTTTCACTCATTAATTTCATCCAACTACAATACAGTGAAGGGTTAAGAGTTCAGCAAAAGTGTGTATAATGTACATAGCTTCTACAGGGTGAAATTCTTAATTCTAAAAAATAATTAGCGTTGTAATAAATTTAAAATTCGATAACATTCATATCGAGCAATGTGACAACGGCGCGGTGGTTAACACGAGCTACTAAGCTGTCCACCAATACTCAATTCAGTTGGTATCTGGAATTGGACCGTGTCTGAGTGTTTTTTGCGTACCACTATTTCCTTTTCTTGAGGCGTTTTCCAGCGAGTGCGCGAAAATTGGATTCGAAGGTGTCGCGCGTGCATGGAAAATGTTTTAAGAGATTCATAATTACTAAAATTCGAGCTGAAATTCAAGCACAACACTACAAAATCGATACATTTTATTTTATTTGTTTAAAAACAGGAAAACAAATTGTCTTGAAATTTATTAAATGTTTCACAATAATATTTAGCTAGTTGTTTACATTTTTTCCGTAGGACAAGTCTGCCGCGTGCACACGTGGTATGCATCAGCTGTGTAGCGTTAGGTTAAGCGCTGTTGTCACGTTGTTGTGATGAAATTCCCCAACATTAATACTCGCTATATTTTGAAAACTGTTAAACTACTCTAATTACTCTGTCTCATGCTGAAGTAATGGCAGTCAAACTCCTTACAGCCTGTATAGTAATATGAATAGATCAAGTTGCGAGAAAGCAACAAATACAGCACGTTTCATAAATATATTCCAGGATTTTCTGCGACCAAAATTCTGATAATTTCACTAAACTTTTGAATATCTGCATTTATCATTCTTGTATGCAATGAAACTACGATAATATTGTTTCATTGCTTTGCTAAGGTTAAACAGCATCGAATGCAGTTCACCCTGTACAATGTGACCTTAAATGACTAAGTCGACCTTACACTATCAAATCATTTCACTTTGTTTTGTTAATAGAGTGTAATATTTTTCCGAAATCTTATCGCAGATTCATTTTTACAGAACAAGATTAAGGATTTGACCCGCCGGCATTTTTATAATATCTTCGGTCCAAACTACAAAATACTCACTAAATATAAACATTTTAATGCAGATAATATTGTCTAGTTTGTACTTTATTCTATTTGCGATACAGGTCTATTTTTAAATTGTATTTTATTAGCTATCTAGCAAAAAGAACTGATTAAAGAAATAAATTTTTGGTCACAAGTATACCATCTTACCATTCAAGTATCAAATATGAAGAAAAATAGTACTTTTAGTACAGTCATTGAAGCTTTTCACCTCTGAATTTTTTGAAACTGAACCGATCGACTCGAAATTTGGCAGATAGCTAGAGGGAAGGTCAATGAACATTAGTGACATAGCGCCGATTGACGACGCGTCCATTCTGCTCGATGGGTTGCTCATATTTTTTAAGGAAAAATGAGCAGTAAACGCTGTACCATTTCCATCAGAATTAATCATAGACCCTTTACAATTAGTTTTGTTTTAGTGTTTTTCATACGATCCTGAAGTTAGACCGGTTTAGAATGCGTATTTTTTAAATAATGTACGGAAAAAGTCGAAAACGTATTTTTCATTATTCAAAAAAATTGCCTTATTTATATAATAACTCTGAAACTATGAAAGATACGTAAAAAATGATAGACAACAAAAATGTAGCTTTTTTTTCAACAAATATTTTGTTTTCTTTTTATTCCTATAGCATAAAAAATAAAGGGGATATCGCCGCTTGATGTATCCATTTTAGTGAAAAAACGACCTGCCTCGAGCCCTTCGATCCTTTCCCTTTAAAAAACGAAGGACTTAAAAGGTTTTATATGCAAACGATCTTACAGCTCTTGAAATTATCTTTAAAAGACGTTTGTGTAGGATACTATAGCTTCAAAATTAACCGAGTTATGGTAAAAAAACCAATGGCATATTTTCGGGGTAAAATGGGCTTTCTCATTTTTCTATATTATATATTATATTATACAAATAAAATAAGTAAAAAAAATTTATTGTGATTATTTATATGCAGCGTAGCAATATTTTTTTATGATTGATTATACATATTTAAAAATCAATTATAATAAAAATATTTTACATTAATATTGGTAAAAGGGTAGTTTATAAGAATTGAAAATGGCAAAAGTAAAATATTATTTCATAAACAATATAAGGGAATTTTTATTTTAAATTATTGCACAATTATAGCATTCCAAGATTTAAAACGTAATTTTTTATAATTTTTTTTATCACAGGGATGATTTATAAAGGTTGAAAAGTGGTATGAGATACAAATTCTTCCATCGGGCTTATGTCACTTTTGAACTTGAGCCTAAGATGAGCCTTATTCTAAATTTTCATGCAAATCCATGCAGTTTCAAAGAATTCGGAGGTTACAGCTGATTTTCAGCTTCAATTACTGTACTATTTCAATCAAGTGCGTCATATCTCGGTTGTGTAAAAAATTAATAACATGACGCCAGCTTCATTAGTGGGGGCTATGACTTTTTATCTCATAGGTAAATGACACTCAGTCGAATGCTAGGTGACATGTTTATGTTTCTATTGGATTTTTCGCACTGCGTTGTTGTTACAGTGTCCTCCATGTTCTAAAAGCGGAATGCCAGTAATAAATATTAATTTACATTTCCTTGACATTTCAGATTAACATATCAATGTACAGTGTTCAATGTTTACTTTGCCTTTTTTTTTCTACGTAAAAAATTCAAATCAGATTTGCATAATATCAAATTTACTTTCTCTGGATTTCAAGAATATCGCTGCTAATTTATACAGCTGTTTTAATTACCTTGGCTGAGTTTTCCAACGCATTAAATAACAGCTAAATATCAATTATATGTAAATAATGGGAAGTTTTAACATTTATTCACGTTCTGACGTCAGTTACAGTAGATTTTTTTGAGATACATCAAAAGAATATAGAAAAACATGGTGAAAGTGTTCGCTTCAACGTTAACACCCTGTATACGACTGCAACGTGCAATTTGACAAAGCTAATTCATTTTGACGTTTAATGTTCTGTGCAGCGGTGTAAACAAGTTCATAAAATAAATTCGTTTAGAATTTACGATTGACCTCCTAAATTTTTTAGTGCTTTGTATAAAGCGTAATGCTTTTAGTGTAATTTTAAAATTATTCACAAAGTGGAATAGGAAGAGACATAATTCATTTTTAATGTCCACTAAAAGTTGCAGCCGGTAAAATGCGATCAAAATGTAACAGTAGCTGGACACTACAAATAATATGCATTATTTTGCACGTTTGATTCACCATGAAAAATTTAGTTCTGGTTAAGACGCGATGCCTCTGCAGCGTTTTGTTGACATTCACGATAGATTAACATCCCATTCCCCCCCATTCAGTGTCATTCTGTTTATTGAAACAATGTTCCAAGCAGACTTGATCATTTAAAATAAAAGTATCAGCATATCCACATTATAATTTAATTCCATACTGACGATCGTACAGTTCCTGCATTCTCCCTATCTCGGTTTAATTTTTTTATAATACCTCAATGTGTGTCGCACATAACGGTGCTCAATATCCAATGCAAAACAGCCCGATAAGCTAAGTGAACAGCAACAAAATGTCCACTTCGACACAAAACAAGTTTTATATTGTTACAACCGTTGTCCGGCCATCCGGTATAATCGGAATGCCATCCGAGTGTGTCATTATGGATTTTGCATATCGAATCGATCAAAGGACTCTTGTAACCCAATATCCATAAACGCCTGTTGTATCGCAGTCGAAGAAGTTACAATTTACATTGACAATAAAAACAGTAAACTAAAAATAGCCAACTATAAATAAAATTCAATATGTGCGCCCGATATCGGGTGGTCAACTTTGTTTTCAAAATGACAATTGAACGTCGCGTTAGAAAGAACGCCCCAAACTTGCGGTTTATTTAATAGAAGACGTACATTGTCACAACATTATTAAAAATTACTTAGAATTTCAGAGACATAATTTTTCGGAGTCTCTCTAAAAGTAAGTAATGTATATAGAAAAATATTCTTATTTATTGCTAAATAACAAGGTTATTTACCATTTGCTCTTTTTTCTCATTAGAACGTAAACGTAAACAATTCAAGATGACGATTCGTCACCAGAATGAGGTACAATTAGTTCCTATTATTGGTCGATGTTGGAAATGCCACATAATAACATAATACTTTCTTCTTGTCCTTTTTAATGTTATTTTAAGTAATTTCGATAAAATATGTTCGGCAAAGGGGTAGTTATGTTATTTATTGACTATATTTGGTGTTTATATGCGAATTCACGAAAATAACTACTCTCTATTGGGGATATCTCCCAATATAGGGTGAACTTATCCAAACAAAATTTGGGAAAAACTAGGTCGTCATGAAAAATGGAGTCAATATCGTAAAAAAAAAATTATAAAATCCTTAGTTTCCGAGAAAAAAATTATTGAAGTTGTAGTATTTTTAACCTTTACATTGCTGGGCTACTGTAGACTCTACCGTCATTCGCCTAATGGCCCCAGATTCCGAATACTGAAATCCGATTTTAGTATTTTCGTTATCGTGATAGTGTTTACATTAGTTTTTTAAGTGTCAAAAATGGCTACGTGTATACTAACTAGGAGTTGATGGAGACAGTTTTAATTTATGGTGGCAAGACAACATTTGTGTTATGGTGAAGCAAGACAACATTTGTGTTATAATGTAGGAACTAGGTAAGACGAGCCCAAATGTTTTTCCACGTTAGTGGACAAAATTTTGAACAGATGCTGTAACGTCACGTATGTCAAATTATTTTATTAATTAAAACCACAAATAAATATTATTAATTAATAATAAGAATAGCGGTAAAAACAGTTGAATTTGCTGATATAAAATATGTGTTATAAAATTTTATTTATTTCTTCCTTGGGAATCACCCTGTATATTAAATATTTATATCATCATAATTTTCGAACTCTTCGAACTCGAACTTTTTAAACAACGTTCAGCTGTTTTGTGCCACCCGATACAATTCCGATTCATAGCTGTAGTATGTCGCAATCGTCCTTGCCGGCTTGTGCACTTATGCAGCAGCGTCTAAATCGTAAATTATCGCGAGCATCGTTTCCTGAATGTCCCCCACAAAGCTCTCCAAATATGCCGAATTTTGTCTGACACTATAAGATCGGTGTACCTAATGGTTTAGCCATCTCCCAAAAACATTCTATAATGAGTTACGTAGACAATATCTAGATGAAAATTTTAGATTGGACGAAAAGCAGGCCACCTAACCAACCTGACCTATATCCGTTAGATTATTTGTTTTATAATTATCATTTGAATCAGAAGCTTTAAGACAACCAACAATTGTTGTGGATGCCAAAATTATTCATTAATGATTAATTCAACAAAAAAAAAAGATCAATTAGTGTAAAAATGTTAAAACTGCATCTCAAATAAAAACACCTTTTCTAGGTGCTTGAAGTACCCTTTACTAGAGTTTGAAGGACATTTCAGTACACTGAAGCAATTCTAATTAAAAAAAAAGAAACATTGCAGTGAATTTGTATTTATTCTTTTAAGTGTTTGTGAATTTATTTAATTCGAAATTATTGTATATCTACTAATAGAGATATATGTAAAAATTCGTATTATGGCATATTTTTGTGTACAGATTACTTTAATTTAAGAAAATGTTTTAAATTACCATAACCAGTACAAAAATTGTAAAAATTGCACACCAAATATAGAATTATCCCTTAAAGTGCTTGAATTACCTATTACTAGAGTTTGAAGTACATTTTAGGAAGTTAAAACACTGGGTTGAAAAAGAACTAATGAATTGTTACATTACT
This sequence comes from Anoplophora glabripennis, assembly GCF_000390285.2. Lineage (NCBI taxonomy): Eukaryota > Metazoa > Arthropoda > Insecta > Coleoptera > Cerambycidae > Anoplophora > Anoplophora glabripennis. The sequence continues at coordinate 1,772,205 of NW_019416901.1, read as the reverse complement.
TTTGCCTAAAGCACTTTCATCGAACATCAAACTCTTTCTATTGAATTACCAATTACCTTCAAGCTCTCTATCGAAGTGCTTGAAGTACAAAGCACACACTCGGGGTACTTCAAGCACTTTTCAAGCACCAAAAACTTCGAACGGTATTTTCAACTCTTTTTTTGAACGGACTGCATTATTTAAAAATTATCGATCTTTATAAGTTTATTCCACAATGCGGATGGACGAATCATAGACTAATTCGACGTGGATAATCCACACACGCGTGCTTATTACATAAAATCAAATCAAGCCGTGCTCTGTGGACAAGCCCCGGCGTGAATCATAGAGATCGTTAAGACATCGGTGGAGACCAGCACAAGTGTGGGTGATTATTAATGCTTCCCGTTAATATTATTAAGTCTGCAACAGAAATAAAATACACACATGACGCTGCAATATATCGCTGTTAGATGTAGGATCGCACACAAAACACTTGTAATTTGATTCGGGCGAGATACTGTCTTGCTCGCTTGTTTAATTCGTCTAACAGAAATTTCAATAATACTTTGATATGCGCTTAATGTACAATAAGTTTAGTTTTTATAGGTTCTGTACAGTTTGTAAGGAAAATGGAAATATTAAGTTCTTACAATTCAGGAATACACTGTAAAAAAATTTCACTCAAATTTCACTCAATTTCAATAAATTTATGTCCACAGTCGATTGAGTGAAATTTTCACTCTATTAGTAAAAGTACAACTGAGTGAAACTATTGCATCAGAAATGAGTGAGTTTTACTCAAATCGGAGTTACTGCTAACTATCAATTGAGCGACTTTTGACTCTACTCTAAGTGTATAAAACCAATTTAGAGTTGACTTTTTCTCTAATATGATTTAATATTAATTATTATTGAGACATTTTTTACTCAGAATTGCTTTTTAAATAACTAAATATTGAGTGCAAAAATAAATCACTCATAAATGATACAGTGCATATACAGTGTTGAAAGTAATTCACTTCGCGGGGCCTCCTCCTGTCCTGGCTGAGACCCTCCAGCTGAGAACCGTCGGGTAAGGCCTGTTCTCCCGGCGATCACGCTTTTCACATGTTGAAATTTCTAAGTTTATCAGTTTCTTAATATGCGAAAAGCTACTAAGGATCCCTTAGATGTCAGTTGATTGCAGTTCAGAAACTTCATACTCTGAAACCTTCAATACATACGAACTCAAACTCACAAACTCCAAATCTACAAACCCACAAACCCCAAACCCACAATCCCTAAACCCACAAACCCCAATCCCACAAAACCCGAACCTACAAACTCCAAGCTTACAAACCCCAAGCCCACCAACTCCAAACCCACAAACCGTATGGGTGTAAAGTTTCTGAATTGCAATCGACTGCTTGACGTCTAAGGGGTCCTTAGTAGATTTTCGCATATTAAGAAACTGAGAAACTTAAAAATTTCAACATGTGATATCTCAACGAAAAAAAAGATATTTGAGCAAACTCGACGGCATTCGAAGGAGGGAGCCTTGTACTTTTAAATTCAACGTATTAGTTTTTTGAAAAAGAATATATTTTTTTACAGTATAATTAATTATATTTATCATGGCTGAATCTCATTTTGGTGGGTCGCAATTTGAATTGCTTTAATACTTAAAATCAAGTGAAAAATGAAACTGAGAAACTCACGAAACGTAGTATTCGGGACACCTTGTAGAATAATTAGCAGGAACTTGTAGTCGCTCACGATTTGGTATCAACGAGCTCCAAGCAAAATTTACAGGTACATTAAAAATAGAACAAGTCATTACGAGTTTCTGATGTGAGTCAGAAGTCAAAGACATTTTTTAAGTAATTACTTTGGCGTCTTTAACAGCTGTCTAATTTATGTATTTGGTGTGTTTTCTATGTTTCTCACTGGTAATTAACTGTAAATATTTTGATATTTAATTAGCACATTTCATGAACGTAATTATAATAATGTAATGATGTTTTTTAATTCAAAATCTGTCAGTCCAGGAAATCACGTGTAAATATGATTTTCTCAATTTGCAACTTTTCTTTAAACTAGTTAGACGTTTCTTGAAAATAACAGCATAGAGTTAATGTAAAATATGCGGGTGCCCAAAAGAGACGCACCCCTCCCCTCCCCCCTACAATAATTGTTCAGGGTTGAGGCTAGCAAAAAAAATGCAGGTGAAGTTTGTAGGATATCAAGACAGCAATACCAATATCACAAACCACCTGTAAACAATTTGAATCCTGGGTTACGTCAAAAATTTTAACAAGTTAATTTTTACGCGCAATTTTTTGAGATAAGTATTTCTTGAGTAACTCTAGATCAGCATGTATCTGTATTAATACAGTTTTAAGTCAACATGACTTTACTGTTGAGACTATTATGTTAAGTGAAGTTATACATATTTCAAAATATAATAACGCAGTAATAGGTACTAGTAGTCCAGTCGGTATCTGTTTCGGGATGCCATATAAAAAGTATGGTTCTGAGTATTTCATGATATGGTAGTAATGCAGAAATTTGTTCATCGAAATTGGCCGGGTAAATTTCGCAACTCAATTGTTAATTAAGAAAATACAGAATTATACTTATTTTTCAATTTTCTCTCACGGTAAAACCATTGATTATTTTGAGCTCCCAATTTTTATACGTACCATTTGAAGTCTCAACTATCAATTCCCATTTAAAAATTTTCGATTTTATCCATTTTAGAAACAATTAAAATTTTTTCAAAATTTCTTCGAAAGAATACTTATAAGCATTTAGAGCTGGAGCTACCGTATTTGCGTATTCTTCTAATGTAATTATAGGATCAAATAGAGAAAGGACTGACGAATAAAATCCACTTTTGATCTTGTGGATACGATGAATGGTCATCGAGATATGAAAGCTCAAAGTTGAAGTGAGTTTATGGCAAAACAACGTACTGTACAATAACAATCAAAAGTGATTTTGGTTTTACCGTGAGAGATAATTGAAAAATAAGTATAATTCCGTATTTACTTAATTCGAAATAAATTAATGAAAAAAACATCTTTTTCCACGAATTCTTTTTCGGTCTATACTGAATTGCAGCAACAATAATGCACATAAAAAATTCGGACCACTTTTATTTTGAAGAGGGTCTCAAAACGAAACTTTTTTTCCTTAGACTATTTTCTCTAATGTCAGTATTCTCCGAGTTATACATGAAAGAAGGGAGAAAAATGCGCTTCTCTGCACAACTTTTTCAACGGGCGCATATCGCAATTATCATATTACATAATATTTAGAACTACTTCCAACAAAAATTAGCGTTACTATATGAAACATCCATACAACCTACTTTTAAAACAGATACGTACCGACTGGACTATAGATGTTTCAGCACTGCTGAAATGAATTGATTTAAAAGATATACTACTGACAATATGATACCTTTTTACTATTACCAAACTTCTAGGAACCTTAGCTTAAGGAGGTTTATCTGATTTGGAATTGACGAACAAATATTAATAAAAAAATTAATATTATGCTCCTTAATATGAAGAAAATCCTCAAAAAAAATTATGACTAGTTTGGATACCTAAGAGACGAGATATTAATAAAATAATTTTTCACGATTTAGTGCAGTCTTATGAGAATGCAGATTTTTTTGGTCTTTCCACTTAGAATGCGCAACAATTGACGAACAGTTTCCCCAGCAACTTGTATAAATAGGAAACCGATATATAAGGAACCGTATAACAGCTTGTAGAAATCGATTAGGTACTTGTAAGATACATAATTTATAATAATTCTCCTTCAAACTGCTGTCTTTGGCTAACTTATCCTCCATATGCGTGATAGCGGCAACGCCGCGGTCTCGACGTAGCGTATTATTTGAAATTCGCAGCTGTCCAAACAAACAGAATGATCGAACGGGAGCGAGCGAACGCCGAGCCGAGCGCGCCAGCCAAGTGCAACGTTGCCAAATCTAAAGGCTTACTACTTTAGTCACTAGCGAATCTACAGAAACTTTCGTTAAACTTTAGACGTACCTCCTTACCCGATAGACCTTAAACATTGTAGAAAGTTTGATGGTAAGGAATTTCCGAATCTGTCTCCTGGACGTCATCCAAATTCCCTACATCTTGTGACTCGTGAATTACCCTCTACAACTTTTCGGATCGCTTCTTCCACGGCCCTATGCGATCGCCCCATCGCCATTACCATTCCTCGTTGGGAGTCCTGCACGCTCTCGTCCGACTATCCTTACGAGAACCTGTCCGCTGTTAGCGGATCAGCCGTTATTAACTTGTCAGCCCATCGAAAGGTATTAATCATGATATTTACGTGACTGGATGGCCAACTAAACATATAGTAGCAATTTAAATGTTCAAAGGATAGTGGAAATCGCAACGATTGACCATGATTTGGCGGTCAAACGGAGAGGAACGGCTTGGCCTTAGCGAACCGAGGCGGAGGTCACCCGATATAAATTTATTCTCCTTACCGTGCGCTGTTCAGTTTTTACCCTAAGGCCTTAGACATTCACGAATTGAGTAAAAAGTAGCCCGAGTAGGCCGAGAGTTGGTACTGCTAGGCGAAAATGTAGCAAAGGCCACGGTTTTTGCCATACAGGGTGGTCATGATAGAACTCGCGGTGCGTCAGCTGTTTCCGGAATAGACTCTTTTAGTGTGACGTCACATATTTAGGCAACCCGCAACAAATTGTCATAGTTGAAATTGTACAGACCGAATCTGACCCTTGTGTACTATTTATATAGATACTACAAAAACGAATAACTTCAAATGAATTTTTTTTTACTAGGATTTAAGAACAACCACCAAGTGTTTGGTAAAATAGATACACTAATGTGCTTAAAACTTACAAAAAACGATATAAAAGAATGTTCTTAAATTTAAATAAGGTAAAAATTTAATATTAGCCGTGTTATTCCTAATGCGCATACTCGGAAGTAGCCTCATACGCAGGCGAGATCTTGTTGATATGTTATCGCCGTCATCATTAGCGTATTTTCTCTTCTTTTGTTTAATCTTGGCATTTTCTAGTTCTATTAAGTATTTTTATTGTTTTTCTTGGTGTTGCGCTGTGTCAGTGTGTTTATTCTTCAGTGTGTTTTTTTCTTCAAGTGGTTTATTATAGACGTACTCTTAACCATAACCAAACTTTTCTTGAACGATATCCTGTTGTAGGGCTACTTTGCTCACATGAAATTATCTTTAAAGCGCATGCTCAGTAACATTGATATAATCTTAATTTATTAATTACTATAAGAGTCAATATTATTCCATAAATTTAAATGCATATTTCAATTCTTAAACTTCTTAAATATTTCTAATATTGCCAGATTATCGCAATATTTAAGGTCATGACAAAGAAATCATTTATTTGGCACTTATGTCCAAAGTAAATAAGATCGAAAATCGATCTAGTAAAAATATTGGGAAATTTTTCATGACGATGTGCACTACGGGGTTGCCCATTATTTGGGTGTATGTGACGTCACATCTAAAAAGGTCTATAGATGTTCATTCAATACAGCAAAATAATTAGCAATAGCCACATGAACAAAAAAGGAACTTTACACATGAGCTGCAAACAATAATTTTTCTACTAGTAAACAAATAGAGTTAGTATTAGGTTTTGTTAGTGTTTTAAGAAACTTTTTGACCGTTAGCGATGAGCAGTGTTAATCATGTAAGAGATATTTTATGGTACGCCCGATCGCCAGATCTAAATTCGTGTGATAAATTATACATTATTATAAAGAGAATTTTCCCTTCTATTGAGGCAAAAATTCAATATGGCGTCCATCACAAAAACAAAAGTTAACCGCCGCTCAGCACATATTTTTAGGGATATGTTAATACTGACAGCAAAAATCGATTTCCCACATCATTTAATATCAGACTACATATTTTTGTCTTAAAATTTTGAAAAACAAGTTAAATACGACAAAAAATAAATAGCATAAAATCGTTTTCCTTCGGATATCTTCGGAACTATTCAGAATTTTCCAAATTTAAAAACGAATCCGTGATTGGCATAAAATTCTGCACATTTTTGCTCACTTAACCATTTCTGTATCTCTTAAAATAAGCAAGTTGTACCCGTACATAATTTAAAAATAACTAATGAATTTTTCGCAATATCCCGAAATATTTACTTCAGGTCTTAATGCAAAAAGACTCGGCGTAATGTACAAACTGCGTAAAATTAGTATCTACGCACTCTCAAAAAATTCCTCAAATCGGCAAAATGAGAATAAAGAACATGATGTTCCAAGTTACCACTTTTACTGAATAAAATACAACTTTAAAAACTCCTGTATCTTTTTTTAAAATAGTTATCTATTTTAAGTCCTGTAGCGGGAAAAGTTAAATTCCGCGTAAGTACAAAGTTAGTACTTTACGCACGGTAATTGGTACTTTACGCGCGGTAATTAGTACTTTACGCACAATAGCAATTTTCTTTATTTTTCGTAAAATATAACCCTTTTCCGCAGCAGTAACCGCCAAACTGACCGATTAGAGCGACTCCGATTACTTTTGAGCCAGCTAATCGGCAAAGGGCTTCCGCCAAAGCGGTCTATCTCGCGACTAGCGCTCTCGGATGACCGCGAGGTGAAGAACCTGCGTGTGGTCGCTTTGGCATCATCGCATGCATTCGACGTGAAATGGGTCAACTACGATAATTTAGCCGTGCCAACGTGCTCGCTAGCGCCGTACGCTGCCCTACGCGGAAAACGCGACACCTACCGTGTCGCCAAAACGTGCCAAGTGTTCGATTTCGTTCGAGATACGAATTGAAAAAGCAGAAAATTTCACTCAATTTTACTCCTGTCCTGGCTAAGACACGACAGTTGAGACCCGCCGCCGCCGGCTAAGGCCCGATATTGAGTGAAAATGTACTCAATAATTTCACTCATTGGATTCACTCTGAACCTTTATTGCTTTCACTCACGCCAATTTTCTTACAGAGTACACTTGATAGCAGAAATTCGAATTTGAGTAAAATTCACTCACTTCTGTTGCAATAGTTTCACTCATAAAATTTTTGTTGTAGGTACTCATACTAATAGAGTGAAAATTTCACTCAAGCAAGTGTGGACAGGAATTGATACATTATTGAGTTTTGAGTGATTTTATTTTTACGGTTTTACAACCACATTTCTATTCCATTTGGATGTTATTAATACTTGCATTCTTGCATTTATCCTCCTGTAATTTGATTATTTTGTTACTTTAAAACTTATAACTATTGTTATACTCAATTCAATTTAAAACAATACTTCCTGAAATGAAATTGATATTCCAAAAATACTTCCTCCAAAAGTGTTGCTTCAAAGTCTGCAGATTCAACATTTCTCACACATTTGACGATAAATTTCCTTATTTCCCACAAAAACTATAAACAGATGCACGTTTGAAAGGAAGTAGTTACAAATTTTGAAATATTTTGCTCATATTTCTTCTAGATGTTGCAATTTCGGTGTCGTGCAATATATCCACCAGCCTAGGCGGCTAGTTTATCGTAATATCCACAGAAAGGCGATGCACTCTTCTAGTCTGCTGCACCACAAATCGAGTAAAAATAGAAATTACACCTCTGTAGCTTACTTCGGCCATCTTAATGGCATTTAATCGTAAACAAATCGTAAGGTCGAAAGCTTCGAGAGCCTTTGTCCTGTTGAAGATTTTCACCGAGGGCAAAAAAACATACGTAGATGCAGAACAAAGATCCCACAATGTAACATTTTCTACGACATGTTACTTTTTGAGGAATTCCTATATAATTTTAAAAATAAATTTAAATAGTTTAAATCCTAGTAAAATGTGTGGATGTGAGTCACAAAAAAACAGGAAGAGATTTTTGCACGGACGGATTTCAATTTAAACCGCTTAACCTTAGCATATAATTAATATGGAAATGACAAAAATGTATGGAAAGTAATAGCTACAGATGGAGTTTAATTTATTCGTTAAATTATTATAATAAATGTCATTAAGTTTTTTGCTTGGTTTTACCAATAACGTTGTTTTAAATTTATGAAAATAGGTGCTTTATATTTGTATAATCAGCCATTACAACAGTGTGTTGAATTATCTGTAATTACTATTTATGTGTGGCATTTTTTAGTACTTTTTCTCTTTCGCTGGATATTTTGCTACGGTACAAACATAAAAAACATACCTGTTTATTTAAATTCCACGTACTTTGCGCACGATCTCAGCTACACACTCTTGTGCGTTACTTTTGGAACACAGCACAGTTTATATCGAAACATATAACTAACACTTCTTTTTGCGAACAAATCAGGATAAAAATGTCAAATTTAAAGTAAACATTAGGGTGGCCCAAAAAAACGAATATTTTTTTCGTGTCTCTTGTGAAAATATGTTAGTGTATCATGTTTTAAGAGCCCCCTTAAAAAATCAGCTCAAAAAAATTTCTTTAGACGCAGCTCAAGATTTTTAAAAATTTTCAAAATCGTCAAAAATTGAATTTTTGTAAAGTTGTAGAGCAAAAAATTATACATAAAAATGGTCTATTGTCTTTTTCTTGTACTATTAAAATTAACAGAGTTAGGGAGACTAGAAGTTAAGGGATGATTTCAGAAATTAAAAAAANTACTTATAAGAGAAATGGACCGAGAAATTGAAGCGGCATAGACAAAGACGGATTGTCGGGAATTAAATTTTAGCTACCTGCTACAATTTAGTACAGTCCGATCGCACAAAGTTTTGTTAAAAGTAGTACTACATTTATTTACAATTTGCATACATAATGAACTTTTATTACTCTCTTTCATTTCTAAACAGACTATAACGCTTCTTTTTGCGAACAAATCAGGATAAAGATGTCAAATTTAAAATAAACATTAGGGTGGCCCAAAAAAACATATATATTTTTTGTTCGTGTCTCTTGTGAATATATGTTAGTTTATCATGTTTTAAGAGCCCCCTCAAAAAATCAGCTCAAAAAAATTTTTTTAGAGATCGCTAAAGATTTTTAAAAATTTTCAAAATCGTCAAAAATTGAATTTTTGTAAAGTTGTAGAGCAAAAAATTCTACATTAAAATGGTCTATTGTCTTTCTTGTACTATTAAAATTAACAGAGTTAGGGAGACTAGAAGTTAAGGGATGTTTTCAGAAATTTAAAAAAAAAACAGCAGAAAAATGAATGAATTTTATATTTTTTTTCCAATCTACTCTAAAAAATGTAAACTATTTTTTCAGAGAAATAGGTATATTTTTTAATTTTTAATAAAAAAGTGACTTTTTATCTGTTGTAAAACAAAATTTCCAAAGCAACTTTAATTAAGTGAATGGCATAGAAAAAAATGTCTTAGTGTTTGAATCATAAAATTAACGATTAAAAAATTGAGACTGTTAATAATTTTTTAAATTTCTGAAATCATCCCCTAACTTATAGTCTCCCTAACTCTGTTAATTTTAACAGCACAAGAAAAAGTCAATAGTCATTTTTATGTAGAATTTTATGCTCAGTTGACTAAATTTGCGATTTAAAGACCCATTTAATTGGACTAGTAAATCGATGGGAACAGCAGTCAGTTATAACAATTTCACAAAGCGAACATGAATTTTTTTCTTTGTCGTAAAACAAAATTTTCGAAAGCAACTTTTCATTATTTTAAATAATCAATCGAATGGCACAGAAAAAAATGTTTTAGTGTTAAATCATGAAAATTAACGATTAAAAAATTGAAATTGTTATAACTTTTTTATTAAAAATTAAAAAATATATCTATTTCTCTGAAGAGAAAGTATACATATTTTTGAGTAGATTGAAAAAAAAATTATAAAATTAATTAATTTTTCTGCTAATTTTTTTAAATATCTGAAATCATCCCTTAACTTCTAGTCTCCCTAACTCTGTTAATTTTAATAGTACAAGAAAAGGCCAATAGACCATTTTTATGAAGAATTTCATGCTCTACAACTTTTATACGAAACTTGTTTTTCTAGCTCTTACCCCTTTTGAGTTATCTTGAAAACCCCATTTATTTAATATTTTTTCACCCCTGGCCGGGGGTTGAAAAAAAAATTACTGTCACTTATTGTTATTACATACCTCAAACTAACTTATATCAAAAATTCAGGCGTTGACCAAAATTGCGATTTAAAGTCCCATTTATTGGACCATTAAATCTATGAGAACCAGCAGTCCTCAATATTGATGAGTTTGAGAAAAAATAGTGTCAATTAATTCTAAATCTGACGACATTCTATTTGTTAGTTAAGAAGGAAAAGTGATTTGCGTTTTTTTTTATATAAAATTGCAGGAATATGACAAAGCAAAGAAAAGAAACTGTTTCGTTTGTTCCAATACCCGACAAAAGACGGTTGTTACGAAAGCAACGTCAAACGTACAAATTCTGTTTTCTTTCCTGGCAACATCTGGCGGGCGCCGAAATCCAAACCCGTCGCGAATCTACAGACCCAGAACGGCCATAAAACCCATAATTTCTAATGGGAGCCGATCGAGAATTAAATAACATGAATTTGATCCACGGAAAGTAAAAGCTGTCACGTGACCGAGCACTTTCTCCCCGGGGTGAATACACTCTTCGCTCGGCTCGTACAATTACTCGATTTATCGTGCTGAATAAAATAAACCCCATAAAAATAGGCTCCATGTTATATGTCCGGTATTTCTCTATAGTGCAGAGTTGGCGTTTTATTGGAGCGAGACCGATTGTGTATATCACATAAAAGCCGATCGGAGCCGTGAGCTTGGAATTAGGCATTTTTGTGGCCTTTATTTTTAGAAATTAGAACCGATATTCGCTTTTTCTTCCTCCGACTTGGACGGCGACAGCGAGAACTATAACATATTTTACGCTTAAATCAATAAGACGTTTTAGTATTTATTTTCGACATAGTGTCGATTTTAAAAGATAAGTGACTAAACTTACTCTCTCTCGAAGATCGGAATACAAAATAATAGCTCATTATACCGATCAAGAAGCTAAAACGCATATTTAATCACCAGAGATCAAAAGACACTTCACTTCTATGTTAAATTTGCGAATTATTAGTTTAATAACTACATTATCATTTAAACTACTTGGAACTAAAGTGGTATCGAATCCTTCGGTATTAAATTTACACTCCATTGAGGAATAAATGCAAATAGCACAAGAGGCTAAATTGGGCTCTTACAACCATCAGAAACACTCTCTAGAATCTCGCATATTTTGTATACTGAAAAAGTGCATCTTTTAGTCACAAAAAGGGACTATAAAACACATACGATATATCAGAAATAGTAAAGTTGGATAATAATTTAAAATATTTAGAACTAAAGTGCTTTTTAATCCATCAGGACTAAATTTTCAATCTATCAAGGACTAAATAATGCAAAAACGTATTAAGAGACTAAAGGGCCAAAGGGACTAAACTTTGCTTAGGTACCTTGATAGTCAGAGTTCAATTTCCATTCTATAGAGAACAAAACGTAAAAAAATAGTACATTAGGTACACCAAGAGGCTAAAATGAATCTTTTAGTATCAAAGGCAAACACACTTTAACCCTTCCTGTGACATAAAAGAAAAAGTAACAATTTCAATTATTTAGAATTAAAGTACTTTTTGATCACCTGGGGCTAAATTTTCAATCTCTTTAAGACTAAATAAGAAACATATATTAAGAGACTAAAGTGAGTCTTTTAAGCACTAAATGGACTAAACTTTGATTGGTAAAACTTTAAATACCCTAGAACAGCTCAATTTATATTCCATCGAGGATAAAATGTAAAAATAGTACATTATACATATAAAAGACTAAAGTGCTTCATCAAAGGGATGAAAACACACTTTAGTCATTCCTGTGACGCATAAGGAAAGGTAATAATCTTGAGAATTAAATACTGAAACATATATTAAGAAACTAAAGAGTATATCGTTTAAGCACCAAAATAATGAAAACACACTTTAGTCCTTCCTGTGACATATAATGCAACAATTAAATTATTTGGAACTAAAGTGCTTTTTTATCTGTTAGGACTAAATTTTCAATCTAATGACTAAAAAATGCAAAAACATATTAAAAACTAAAGTGCGCAGCAAAGGGACTAAACTTTGTTTAGTTGCCATGATATTCGGAGCTCAATTTATATTCTACAGAGGATACAATGGAAAAAAATAGTACATTATATATGAAGAGACTAAAGTGCTTCTTTTAGCATAAAAGGGATGAAAACACTTTAGTCCTTCCTGTGACATATAATGCAACAATTTAAATTATTTGGAACTAAAGTGCTTTTTTATCCGTTAGGACTAAATTTTCAATCTATGGAAGACTAAAAAATGCAAAAACTTTAAAAAACTAAAGTGCGCTGTAAAGGGACTAAACTTTGTTTAGTTGCCATGATATTCGGTGCTCAATTTATATTCTACAGAGGATACAATGTAAAAAAAATAGTACATTATATATGAAGAGACTAAAGTGCTTCTTTTAGCATAAAAGGGATGAAAACACACTTTAGTCATCCCTGCGACATGTGTAACAATTTATATTATTTAAAACTAAAGTGCTTTTTAATTCCTCGGTACTAAATTTTCAATCTGTCGAGGACTAAATGCTGCAATCATGCAATTCTAAGAAATAGCGCGACAAATAAATTTTGCAAAATTTTTTTTTCAGAGTCCACAGACTTGGAATATTTTTATTCAGCTAAGCCGTTGCATGGACCAGATAGCTTGTTTATTCAGCTTCAATTTCCTTTTTTTTCAATTTCGATACGACCATTTTTCTTCGAAATATCGGACTTTTAATGGAAAAGGATTCTTTTGTCTTCAATCATCGGTATCTCGGTGACAAATAGTCGTTCAGAGAATTGAAGGGCAGTTTCGAAAACTGGAATAAATTTCCTATAATATGCTGCCGCAACTTTTCGGAAAATTTTTTTTTCATCATTTTTTACACGCATTTTAAAAAACAAGAAAAAAGGGTAATTTTTGTATTTTTAGAAAATTGGACTGCTAAATTAGAAATATTAACCAAATGACTAATATTAAGCATACCTTTTACAGTTCGATATACCGAGAAGAACCCTGTGAAGTTTCATCTCGATCTAGCGAACAGTTTCTTTGTTTCAAACTTTTGAAAAAAATTAAATTAAAAAGAGTTACGTTTTTGCGCTTAAACACTGATTAAAATGGGAATAAAAAATTTGTTGTGGTTTTCTCACAATTTTACCGCAAATAACGTTTAAATTGGTGAAAAAAAAAATTTTTGAAAAATTTTCGAAATTTTTTGTTTTTTTGTTTTTTGGAAAACCTTCAGGACATTGAAGAAAACAAAATCCAATTGTTTCCAGCACGATTCGGCTTTTTCGTCCTATGTTCATTAACTTTTAATTAAATTAAAGTTAAAATTGATGACCCAAACCAGATTTCGACCACGATTCATACCGTATTTTGAGACAAATTTCTAATTAATTTTTGTGCAGTTTGTAACCACTTAAAAAACAGTTTGTTTCACAACTACCCTTTTTCTTCTCTGAAAAAAAAAAATTATTTTTTTTTCACCAATTTAAACGTTATTTGCGGTAAAAATCAGAAAACGTAAAAATGTGAGAAAAGAGTTTAAGTTCAAAAAACGTGACCCTTTATTTTTTTTCGAAAATTTGACTGTTTGAAAAAAAGAAACGGTTCGCTAGATCGAGATGAAACTTCACAGGGTTCTTCTGGATATATCGAACTGTAAAAGTCATGCTTAACATTCGTCATTTCGTGAATATTTCTAATTTAGCAGTCAATTTTCTAAAAAACCATAAATTACCCTTTTTTCCTGTTTTTTGAAATTCGAATAAAAGAAGAAAAGAAATTTTTCCAAGTCCGTGGATAAAAAATTAAAAATTACAAAATTGTTTTGTTTAGCTATTTCTTAGAATTGCATGATAATCGTAGCTCCTAAAAAATTTCAACCGAAAGATCTAAAAATTAGAATCTCTTTAATTCCCGATACGAACATTTTTCATCTAAATACAGTCTGTCAAAAATCACGGAAAAATTTCGGAAATTCTTTTTTTGACCCTTTCATTTTTTGCATCAGTTTACCGGGTAGGAAAGTACCGATGGTCTATCTGAGGCTACGTGAGAGCGATAAAGTAAGCCATAGAAATCCATGCGGTAGAGAAGAATGGCTATAATGAAGGCGTCTCATAGTCACCGCCCGTTCCGCCCTTCCACAAATAAGATCCACTTCTTATTTGTGGGCGAAATGGGCGGTGACTATTAGACGCCTTCACTATACCCATCCTTGTCTATCACATGGATTTCTATGGCTTACTTTATCGCTCTTACGTAACTTCAGACAGACCATCGGTACTTTCCTACCCGGTATATTAATTTGACTTTAGAAATGGAGTAAAGTTACCATCGTAATTTAGTTAAAACTAAAGTGCTTTGTGCCTATATTAGTCCTTTAATGCCAAGGGATTAAAGAGTGCGTCTTAACTCTTTGAGAAGCAAAATACTGAGTGTTTTATTTTCGTCATAAAATTCTAGTATTAAGTACAGGGTATGTGGTGAAGTTTTTTACTCGAAACCTTACTAATATCTGCTAATGTTCAGATTCTTAGTGCAAATGGCCTTTCATATACTTCTAATAAGCGCTCTTCGGCCACACTCTCTATCCATCATTCATTTTTAACTACGCCCTTCTAAAACACACATGTAAACGAACAACGCCCCCTCGCGGTCTCTCTCTCTAACCACCGCGAGCGAGTAGGTAAAAATGACGCGACGTCCTCGGCGCGAATTCTGTGTCTCTAATTTTGAATGTGGGTCAACATAGACCGACCGATGATGCCGCTCGGACTACGCGAGTCTAGACCATTTAATTTAAGCACAACTTTCAGCCCGAGGTTCACTGAACGCTCTGTTATTGTTTCGAATGATAGCCGAGAGTTGGAAACGGACCTTAACGGCTTCAGTTTTGGTTTTACTTTGATATTTATTTATACGAGTTTCTTTCCTAGTTTAATGGACCGCTTTGTGTGACCCCCCGGACCGCATCAGCCTTTGTTCGGGGCCTTTTGGGAGGTTTTATTATGCACTAGCTCTCATATCATTTTTATGGTTTGTGGGTTATTTGTTCCGGGAGAGATACTGGACTCAAAAACTGACAGTGCTTTGTTGTTATTACGATCCCCGATCGTGATGAGTACCTAGACTTAAGCTTATGTTAGATAAGGAAATATGAGAGAATTTTTACCGCTCCGTAGCTAAAATGTTTAGAAAATTCGATGACAGACTACTGTTTTGTTTTATGCAGTTTGTTTAAATATTTTGGATCCATGGACCGCGTCATTATTCCATGGCTAGAAATTGGCCTCAATGATTTGGGATCGAGGGGGATTATCCCTCTTTATCCTGCCTCATCTCGTGTAGGCCTGGACAGCCTTCGTAGGTGGGCCCCATCCGTCGTCTACCCCGACCGCAAATGCGGCCGGTGTAGGCGCTTTGTGGGACCTCCTTTTGTCCTGGCTGGGCCCCGCCGGCTAGGGCCCTTTCTTCTGGCGCTCTTCTTGCTTCGCCGGCTCGTCTGTGTAAACCCCGGGGGTAGTGTCATGTTTATGTGTGGTATGGTTGGGTAGGGTAGTGCGGCTATGCAGCCTGGGATGCGCTTTGCTAAGGTGGCCCTTAGGCTAGCGCGGGAGGGGAGGGTTAAGGAGGGTATGGGGGGTGTGTATGTGTGTGTGTGTGTCGTTGTCTTCGTTTCTTGATCCTGGCTGTCTCTGAAACAGAAAAGGTTAGCGGGCAGGGGGGGGGTCATTGGGGTGGTCACCCAGGGTCAAAAAGTTGGTGTCTAGGTCTTTTGTGTTTGTCGGTCACGTCGGGTACGTAGTCAACGGCTTGCCTGAGGAGGGGATTGTCATGTCTAGCGGCTACGTCAAATCGTTTCTCCGCGTTTTGTCTTATTGTCTGTGTAGCGTTTGTGTATTGTAAGTCTCGTAATATGTCAGAGTTTCTTACGTACCAGGGCGCGTCAGTGGCCGTGCGGAGGGCTATGTTTTCCACAGCCTGTAGGATCCATGGACCGAATCGTTGCATTTGCTGTTAATCTGACAGTTAATCCGATCTCAATTGAAGAACCAAGAGGTTGGCAGTATGTACCAGGTTCGATCGCTGACGCAGCAACTCCGCGTTGAAATATTTGAAAAACTTTTTCCCATTTTTATTTCGCCATGCCCATAAACAGGCCCAGTTGAAGAATCAGCAGCACAAACACAGCCGCACTGAGCGACCGGCCATAAATGTCAACAAACGGCCTAGCAGTGCAGTGCAGCAATGCGGAATTTGGTGTGATTCAGGTAATTTTAATTTATTATAGGCACCTTCTATTAATACTATCACAACATGGCATATCCGAGACTTTTT
Source organism: Anoplophora glabripennis (assembly GCF_000390285.2). Classification (NCBI taxonomy): domain Eukaryota; kingdom Metazoa; phylum Arthropoda; class Insecta; order Coleoptera; family Cerambycidae; genus Anoplophora; species Anoplophora glabripennis. Next base: position 1,755,797 of record NW_019416901.1, on the reverse strand, counting down.
GAAACGGAACAAAACGAAATTTACCATCAATATAATAAAATTGTTTGAGGACATAAGTAATTAAAATATGCTGTTGGTCAAATGAACATATAATAGAAATTTTCTACAAATTATGTATAGTATACAAATTATTATAATTTTTTACCTTTAGCAGAAAACTTTTTTAGGGACGCCTATGACCCTCATTAAGTTTTATTGCTAGACGTTTTTGTACATGTTCAACTGACTACTAACTAACTAAGCAAATTCGACAATAAATTATCACCACCCTGTGTAAATTAAACAGTTTTTAAAATAACTGAAACAAAGGATAGGTATCTCTTTCAAATATCAATACTTCAGTTTACACGATGTAAAAAATAGACAATTTTGAATTAGGCTACCGAAAAGCAACTTTTTTATAGAAATGAAATATCTCTAAGACCATTGCAGATAGATATAGGGAAGCTTGATAAAAGTTCTCCTAAAATTACGCTTAGAATCTAAATATGCAAAAATATACAGGGTGTTACTCCTTGTATACGTTATTTTTTTCCAAATCATAATACAGTGTGATCACTGTCAAATTATTATATATATATTCAATAAATATCCGTTAGTTTTTGCTGGATTTTAAAAACACTAAGCTTGACATTTTGTTCCATGAAATTGTTGATTTAAACAGTAATTTAATGCATTTGAATCTAATAAGAATATATGTAAATAAATTTCATCTGCTCCCACTATAGTAAATACTTTATTATTACATTGTTTTTAAGGAGATAAGTGAGGTAACTTTCCTCCCTAGGGAAAAAAGCGATTTCGAGTTATAAATGCATATTTTATGAACAAATAAATAGAAATATTTGATAAACATTACATTTTATTAATTATTATGTATGAATATTTATAGTAATTGTACAGTTATTACATTTATTAACATTTATAAAATCTGAATAATTATTCCCCTCGCGTTTACTAATTGTCACATTTTTCTCAAAATGATTCGTGTTGGATATTTCATTTTTGTTACTTAAACTGCCAGGAACATAACATTCTGCAATTGTGGCTGATTTCCACCCACCATGTCTCTGATTGTTAAAACATCAACTCCTGTATTAGCCAGTAACGTTGCCGATGTTCTTCGGAATGAATGGCCTGTATATGTATCAGGATGTTCTAGATTCAAAAACTGTGCGATCTTATTAGGAAACATAGAAAGGGTATTCTTGCCGGCTGGTTGGTTGTAACATCTACCCTACCTTGATAGCGCATAAAAAGACGAAATTTCAGTTTCAATTCGCAATCTAATCTTGATATATTTCTGGAGAATTTCTAGGTGAGAAACAGAACCCAGACGAGAATTATAAATGTACGTGACATGCCATTTTTATATCAATATTTAGACCAACACACATGATATATCGTTCCCCATTATATACTGCTAACTGCTACTTTAAATATGTACATCAATTTTTTCCCTTTTCTCTGTATTAATAACTGATTTATTATGGGCGAGGAACAATTTATATTCTGTTTGGAGTTCTCTCATCGATTCCCGAAAATCATACGTAAAAGAGGGATCCGATTGTTATTTTGAACCTACTACTCCTTTCTGTATTTTTAAGACAATAAAAATCTATCCAAATAACGTTCCCACACGACGAACGCGAGGCCACAAATCAATTTTCACGCGACTAAGACCCATCCTCCTACGAATTTTAAGGCGCAAGCGAAAATAAATCAATCACCGTGGCGGTTCAAATATAAGCTAACCTAAACATTTCTCTCTATTTCGACAAATTAGATGCTGCTGTTTTACCAATACCGATCCATATGTATATTTAGATGCCGGCCAACACAATGGTTCATCGACCCAATATCAATTTTTGATTAGCCTGAGTCGTTCAACTTTCCTAAAATACATTTTGTTGTTGGACGCGGGAACCCGGCCATTGTTTTGCCGTGACGTGGGAGAGTTCTAAGCGGGTGGATTTCGTTTTCGCGACTTAAAAAACTTGAATTCAGGAGTGAGGATAATTCTGTGAAGTTTCGGGCACCAACTAAATGCGCCTTCAGTGATATGGACGCGTAAATGGTGACCCAGAATTCACGCAAGGAATAATTTTGGTAGAAAACACAGGTTTTTAATTAAAAGTTGTAAATTTTCTGTTGGTTCATAAAATATACAGTATAGGTTAATACAGGGTGGCCAAATGAAAACGAAACAGAGCCATTTTCAGGAACTGCCTCAATATTGTAGAAAAACGCTCAGACCCGTAGATTTTAGATTAAAGGGGGACATTCTTTGCTGGTATTTTTGACTCCGCCACTTTCACCCCCAAGCAAGGGTAAGCATCACCCCAAAATATTTAAATGGCATTGGGGGTTGAGTAATATTTCTTTTGAAAGCTCTTACAATTCTCTTTACAACAGACTTTAAATTTTATAATTCCGCCCAATACTTTGAAAAAAATTTACATTTTAAAATTTAAATTATGTTTAGTTGCTTACTTACTACTTAGTTGATTAAATGTTCAAACTGATGACCGCCCGCTTCCATACAAGAATAAAGATTTTGTTCGAAACGTTCGCGCACATTCCGAAGCATTTCCGGAGTGATTCGACGGCATTCGTCGACGATTCTTTGACGCAAATCTTCCAGCGACGCTGGCTGTGTTTTATAGATTTTACTTTTTAGGTATCCCCACAAAAAGAAATCAAGGGGCGATAAATCCGGTGATCGTGGAGGCCACTCAATGCTGCCTCTTCTCCCAATCCAATTCCGTAGAAAACGTTGGTCCAAATACTGACGGACAATTAACGCATAATGCGGAGGAGCACCGTCCTGTTGAAAAATCAAATGATCTTCATCATACTCTGGAACATTTTCAATAATATCAGTCAAGGCAGGGTCAATAGCGTCTTCCAGTAATTGCAAATACATTTGGCCAGTCAAATTACCAGGTAGAAAAAAAGGACCCACCAGCCGGTCACCGAAAATTCCAGCCCATACATTTAATTTTTCCGGTTGCTGTGTATGCACCTCGTGAAAAACTCTTGGGTTTGAATCGGACCAATAGCGGCAATTGTGACGATTTACCGTCCCGTTCAAGAAAAAACTGCATTCATCAGAAAAACAGATGTTAAAAAGGAACTGTGGATCGTTCCCTGCTCGCTCACTCATTATTTCGCAAAATTGCAAACGGCGGTCATAATCATCCTCATGAAGTTCCTGGACTAAATGTATTTTGTATGGATGGAATTTATTCTTCTTCAAAATGGTTTGTATGCTAGTTCGATTGATCCCAGACACAGATGCCAGCTGCCTCGTACTTAATGTAGGATCAAGATGAACTTGTCCCAAAACTGCAACTTCACTAGCTTCATTAACTATAGGTTTTTCAATTTCTCGTTTTTTATTGGCTACGTTCCCTGTCTCTTGAAATTTTTTTACTAACTCTAGAACATACTTCCTCCTGACATGTCGATCTTGATGTTGTTCATTAAATAGCTGAGCTGTTCTATTCGCACATTTATTGTTCATAAAGTAAAGCGAAATGATATCTACCCTTTCCGCAATGGAATAAACCATAGTGTTTAATTTTCAAAAACACAATTAAATAAACTACCAACCAACGCTTCCAAATAATACTAGAAAATAATTTGGAATCCACTAATTTTACGTTCATTGTGTGTGTATAGCATTCATTTCTGTTTTTTACAATTGTGTTTTTTTTACGAAAGTGATAACAAATCGCCAAAAACCAATGTAACGCAAGAAATACTAAATTTATACCATTGGCGTACTTAACTCGAATGACTGACATTTTTACCGTTACTAATTGTTTGTACATAAGTTTCAACTTTAAAATCAAAATTCTTAATAAGTATTGGGCGGAATTATAAAATTTAAAGTCTGTTGTAAAGAGAATTGTAAGAGCTTTCAAAAGAAATATTACTCAACCCCCAATGCCATTTAAATATTTTAGGGTGATTCTTGGGGGTGAATGTGGCGGAGTCAAAAATACCATCAAAGAATGTCCCCCTTTAATCTAAAATCGACCGGTCTGAGCGTTTTTCCACAATCTTGACGCAATTCCTGAAAATGGCTTGTTTCGTTTTCATTTGACCACCCTGTATATGGAATACATATGCATATCGGGCTTTGTTGGACATACGCACTCTTTTGGCGTTTTTTTGCAAGTAACTTTTGACCGGATTGATATTTTTTGACGCTCGAGACGTCGTTTAAAGACGAAAAAAAAGTAATTTACCATTTCTCTGTAGAACCGTCAGAAAAAAAGTTACGTCGAAAAACGCGAATTTCTAATGTTTGATAGACTTTTAAACAATGTCGCCTGCCTCTTTTGCGGATACGGTAAATATTATTCCACACTATTTTAACTATCTGCTCACAAAAATCAGCCTGACCGAAGAATTGTGCATGAAATGGTCATTTTCGGGCTAGATTTCCTGGTCTAAGGTGCCGAATTGATGTTCCTGGATTCTCAGCAAGACTCTCACGAACCACTCTACCGACTATATTTTGTACGAAAATTGAGAAATGAGCTGTCAAACCATGAAGACTACACAAGGAAACGCACCTTGTACAGGTGGTGACGACGGGACTTAAAATTTTAAGTAAGGTTACACACTGAAAGAAATGCGTTTTATTCTTTATTAGAATTCTATATAATAGATCTATATATAAGACCATTGTATACCATCTGTGACAGTTAAACAGGTGAATATTGGATATAAAATGCGTACTGCTAGCACAGTTGTATAGTGACTATAAACCTTATTCTTTATTAAATCTTGTATAACTAGTATACCACATTTTTTATACCTTTTACGAAATAATAGCAATAGCTGTTATTAAAGTGTTCCATATCGTTATTAGAACATCTAGTACTGGTTATAAGTTTTATAATAATAAATGTATTAAACTGTTGTATACTCTGTATGAGTTAAAAACATAATATGTCATTAAGTTTTCAGAAATTTTATTGGATAACTGTAATTACAAGCTAAGGTTCTAATGTAAACATACANTATGTAATTACTGCGATAATGTGTATGGTCCGTGCTTGGATAATGTCGATTCTAAACGTTTACAAAAATTGCAAAACTCGTGTCTTAGATTTATATTTGGAATCAGACGCACACAAAGAATTTCACACAAACTAAAGGAATTATCTTGGCTCAATATGTACAATAGAAGATGCTTGCATCTAACCTGTTTCTGTTACAAGATTTTGAAATTTAAAGCCCCTCCATATTTATATAGGAAAATAAAATTCAGGACCGACGTTCATAATTTAAACATTCGCAGAAAACATATATTAAACATACCTTATCATCGCAAGCAAATTTTTAAACGCTCTTTTAGTTATAATATAGTTTCATGTATTAATAAGCAGAACGTTATTGATTATTCTCTGTCCTGCAATTTATTTAAAGCAAAATTGCAATTAAAACTGTTATCTGCACAATGACCCCATATTGTTAAATTATTACTGTTATTATTACTACTTTTTCTTCAAAATTTTCTATTTTATTATTATTTTTATTCCATTTTTCTATTCTCTTTTTCTTTCCTTTCACCATTATCATATATGCACATATATTTTGTTTATCTCAGCCGTCTTAAAAGTATCTAATATTTTTGAATTGTATAGGTTTTAACAGCTCCTGATTTTCCAAATCAGTAAGCTGACATATTAACCTTTTATTTCCTAAAGTAATATCTGTAAAATGTTATGCCGTTGTTATTTAAATTGGAGATAATAAATATTATTATTATTATTAATTAAATAAACTACCAACCAACGCCTCAAATAATACTATAAAATAATTTGGAATCCACTAATTTTACGATCATTGTGTGTGTGTATAGCATTGATTTATGTTTTTTACAATTGTGTTTTTTTTACGAAAGTGATAACAAATCCCCAAAAACCAATGTAACGCAAGAAATACTATATTTATACCATTGGCGTACTTAACTCGAACGACTGACATTTTTCCGTTACTAATTGTTTGTACATAAGTTTCAACTTTAAAATCAAAATTCTTGGTATTGAGCGGAATTATAAAATTTAAAGTCTGTTGTAAAGAGAATCGTAAGAGCTTTCAAAAGAAATATTACTCAACCCCCAATGCCATTTAAATATTTTGGGGTGATGCTTATTGCTTACCTTTGCTTGGGGGTGAAAGTGGCGTGGTCAAAAATACCAGGAAAGAATGTCCCCCTAATCTAAAATCGATGGGTCTGAGCGTTTTTCTACAATCTTGACGCAGTTCCTGAAAATGGCTCTGTTTCATTTTCATTTGGCCACCCTGTATATGAAATACATATGCATATCGGGAATTGTTGGACATACGCACTCTTCTGGCGGTTTTTTGCAAGTAATTTTTGACCGGATTGATATGCTGTGACGTTCGAGACGAACAAAAGAATAATTTACAACTTCTCTGTAGAACCGTCAGAAAAAAAGTTACCTACAGTCGAAAAACGCGAATTTATAATGTTTGATCGACTTTTAGACAACGTCGCCCGCCTTTTTCATCGTGCGGATACGGTACATATTATTCCACACTATTTTAACTATCTGCTCACAAAAAAATCAGCCTGACCGAAGAATTGTGCATGAAATGGTCATTTTCGGGCTAGATTTCCTGGTCTAAGGTGCCGAATTGATGTTCCTAGATTCTCAGCAACACTCTCACGAACCGCTCTACCGACTATATTTTGTACGAACATTGAGAAATGAGCTGTCAAACCATGAAGACTACACAAGGAAACGCACCTTGTACAGGTGGTGACGACGGGACTTAAAATTTTAAGTAAGGTTACATCAACGGGTCTAAATTCAATAAATAAAGCAAAAGTAAACGTTTTAACACCAAACACCGCCTGAATAACATTTCGAGACGTGATACCATTACCGGATTAGAGCCGACGTTACCTTTATTAAATTTATTGCGATAAAACCGTAAAAATCGCGCGTTATCCTTGGTAAAAGTATTCGCTATGAATAAAATATTCGATACTAGGATGTCGTTTTATAAAGTTAAGGACGACAGGCACTTGTAGGTAAATTTCGAGCAATGAAATCCACCAAGGATAACTTTCATGGATCTGCATTCAAGTTGAAAAATATCGCGACTCGTTCGTTTCCGTATATTACATAAATAATGCATCAGCCTTCTGAATGCTAATGTCCAAACCATGAAACAAAATAAACGAGTCTGGTATTTCAGCAGTGCATAAATATGAAAGCTCTTAAGATTTAGTTTAACACGAGGAAATGGATTAAGAAATGTTTAGTGTAACAGTTTCGTGTGTAATTACATTAGGAACTTTTTAGTAACAATTTAGGAGCGAAAACATTCCAATATATTTAAAAATATATACACATCAAAGAAATTTTATATTCCAAAGTCTGCATTTAAAAATAATTGTTTTGTAAACTTTCAAAGTGTAACAAATGTTGGGTTGCGACCGCTGGGCCCAGGCCGGGTTGGATCGGAGTGATTTTGGTAGACGGGACCTTTCTGCGTCGAATAGAAGTTATCGAAGCTCTCCCAGATTGCGGACTTATCTGGAAACCAAAGCATTCCAAAGCACTTAGGGTAGGGGTTAATTTGTGTGAGGAAGTGACAAATCAGTATGATTTTTAAAACAAACAAGTAAAAGCATGTAGCAAATTTTCAGTGCAGTTTCGAAATTACTAAAAATTTTGGCAACTGTTTTCCTAATAAGCTAGGATCAAGAAAACAGTTGTTTGACAATCAACCACCCCTGCCGTTTCTTGGTATATGTATAAGTCCAGATCAGTGATTCTCAAAATTGTAACTTTCAGATAAAACTAGGTGCATTATTACGCAAAAAACAAAGTCCTCTTATTTCTTTATTGATGGGCGAAGAGATTACTTTAAATATAGTTTAGAAATTACAGCAAAAGTATCATAACCGTCCAGATCAGCGATTCTCAAAATGTTAGTTTTTAGATAAAACTAGATGCATCACTACGAAAAAACAAGGTCTTTATTATTACTATTTAATGATATATGAATACATTTCGTCTATTGAATACGTTTTAAAAATTGTAGCACAAATATATGTACAGTTTCAAAATGACTAAAAAAGTTTGGGAACTACTGTCGCCCTAAAATTAATCTCTTGTCTTAAAACAGTCATCTTTAGTTTCTTATATATATATATTTGTATAATATATTATTTTCTTAGAAAATGTAAAATAAATGCCGTAATTTTACAATTTTTTGTCCAGATCAGCAGTTCTCAAAATTTAATTTTTGAGATCAAAACTAGATGCACCGCTATGAAAAAAAAAACAAAGTATGCGTATTTCTTTATTTATAGATCTTCATCACATCACTTCAGAATATGTAACAAAACTATTTGCACATTTTCAAAGCAACTAAAAAAAGTTTGGGAACTACTGTCGTCCTAAAATTAATCACTTGCTTTAAAACAGTCATCTTTCGTCTCTTGTATTTATATAATATATTATTTTCTCAGAAAATGTAAAATGTTGTAATTTTACAATTCTTAGTCCGGATGAGCGGTTCTCAAAATTTCATCCTTGAGATCAAAATTAGATGCACCGCTATGAAAAAAAACAAAGTTTGCGTATTTCTTCATTGATAGATCTTCATCAATTCATTGCAGAATCTGTAAGAAAACTATTTGCACATTTTCGCAGCAACTAAGAAAAGTTTGGGAACTACTGTCGTCCTAAAATGAATCACTTGTCTTAAAACAGTCATCTTTAGTTTCTTAGTATTATAATATATTATTTTCTCAGAAAATATAAAATAAATGCCGTAATTTTACAATTTTTAAGTCCAAATCAGCGATTCTCAAAATTTCATTATTGAGATCAAAATTAGTTGCACCGCTATTAAAAAACAAAGTATGCGTATTTCTTCATTGATAGATCTTCATCACATCATTTCAGAATCTGTAACAAACCTATTTGCACATTTTCAGAGCAACTAAAAAAAAGTTTGAGAACTACTGTCGTCCTAAAATTAATCTATTGTCTTAAAACAGTCATCTTTCGTGTCTTAGTATTTATATAATATATTATTTTCTCAGAAAATGTAAAATAAAGGCCGTAATTTTAGAATTTTAAAATCTAGATCAGCGATTCTCAAAATTTCATCCTTGAGATCAAAACTAGATACGCCGCTATGAAAAAAACAAAATATACGTATTTCTTGATTGATAGATCTGCATCACATCATTTCAGAACCTGTAACAAACCTATTTGTACATTTTCAGAGCGACAAAAAAAGTTTGGGAACCGCCTAATTTCCCAGCCGGCCAGGCCAAAAAAAAACAGCCGTCCGGCAATCAATCACCGGCCATCGACGGCGATTACGCGATTGATCCGCTCTTAAGCAACGGCTGCCGGCGTATTAATCAACGCCAGTCTCCAGGACGCGCACATATCCTGCGACTGAGATCATCATTCATCCTGCGAAAGGCCGCTCGCATCTGCGGCTAAGAACTCGCGCCCGGTAAAGCATGAACGGACGGCCTGCTCGGTTGAGATAGGTCCGGGAGGGCAACGAACCCGTCTCGATAGCAACCCCTTGTTTCCATGTTAGAGACGGCGGATCTCGGTGGGCCGGAGCAGAGCGGATATTTCGCTCCTCGTTACGGACCGTCTTTGCTCGTTTCCTTCGAGGTTCACGCTGGATTTGGTGAGAAATAGTGCGAGGGATTGTAGGTTGTCCGGAAAATAGTCAATGTTTCTAGGAAAAAATGGTTAAGACCAACGTTTTAGGAAATTTTATTGCGATTTTAAAGCGATATGTATGTTGCACTTCGAAGATATAGACCAAATTTGTGGTTTATACTCTTTAATGTTATTTAAATGAATATCGAGAAACAGTGGCCCCAAATGGGAGCCTTGGGGCACACTTAAGACCGGTGTGATTTGAATATGAATGAAATTATATTCAAATTTGAAAGGTAGTTGAAAATATCTGAGATTACTTCATTCTTTTAGGAACAGCTTTTGAATAATTTGTGCAAATTTGTTTTTGGTTTACACCATTTGCTAAAGGCCAACAGACTATTGAACTCTCATATTTCTATACTTTTGTGACTCCTCTGGAAAGATTACCCAGAATATTTTTCTGTAATTTTTAGTAGCATATTGAAAGTACAAAACGATCGCCAATAAAAAAATGATTAAATACGTGTTAAATACTAGTGAATTTACCCACTGCTACGACATATCTGTATTCCCGTTGAGTGGAATATATTTCAATAAAAATACGCTTTATACGCTGAATCTTACATCACTTTCGAGCGCACTCTTTACATAAAAGTCTACCATTAAAACAATTAATCGGTCAGTTAGAAATTTTAACCCAAACACGGAAATGCGCTCGCAGATAACTTTCTATTGTATATAGTTTATAATAACAATCATTCAAAACTACTTAATTACCTATTATAAGGATTCCTCCAAAGGCTTATAGCGCTTAAATGCACCGGCATTCTTCTTTTATAATGCCAAGATGAACAACATATCGTTTTAATAATTTAATAATTACATTCATCGGAACATACAAGGTGATATAAAAAATAGCGTGACTTTCAACACACGAAATCGCTTCCTATTAGAAAGTAAGAAAAATTTAATGTACGTAGAAAAGGGGAAAGCTCAATTAGACCGGTTTTCGACCCCTTACATTTTTGGCCAAATAAAAGAAGAAAACATTTTTTTTATTATTTCCCCCTTCCTAGATTGAGGAATTAAATCAAAGGATCTCGAAGTTTAAGTATTTTGGGTCGCCGTGTCCAAATCGGAGGTAATTTGTCTGTATCAGGCCATTTAAGGTCGTTTCAAGGTCGTTTCAAGGTCAAATTGAGAAAAACCGAGCAATCAAGTCCGACCACATGTTATACAGGATTTTGCGGTCGCTGAGTTCAAATCTGAGGTCAGTTTGTCTGTGTAAGGTCATTTGAAGGCCATTTTAAGGTCATTTGAAAGTTAATTTATGGAATAAACCCTGGAATCAATTACCGTTGATGTCCGTATCCGAGGTCCATTTATATGTATTAATAAAGGTTCAAGGTTATTCCAAGGTTGATTTGAGAAAAAGGACTACTGGTAGGGTCAGTGAGAGACGATTTCAGACCCCTCTATTTTATATGGGCTAGTATGATGTAATAATAAAACCTAAACTGCGAGATCCTTTGATTTAATTGACTTTTTTCTGTCCAAATTTTGTTCATGCAACTCTCTTGGTTCAACCATGAAAATTGAATAATTCCAAATATTTCGAATTTTCACCACCAAGAACGGCGGTGACAGCATTTTTAACATTAAGGCGATGTTTCGCATTGTATTAGCTATGACCTGTCCAAATTTCGTTCATGCAACTCTGCTGGTTCAACCACGAAAATTGAATAAAATTGACCTTGATTCTGACTAGGAAGGAAGGGGGAGATCTCGTTTGGGGTGGAATCGATTAGTTATTGGCTATAAATAATTTTAAAAAATCTTTTATTTTTGACCCTCCCCCTTTTTTTTACTAAATATCAATTTACTGAAATGAACACTATGAGTTGTATGTAACTAAGGGGTTATTTCGAAATGTAGGCCCTCAATTTTTTTGCAAAAAATAACTCAAAAACAAAATTTGATACAGTAACTCCTACATCAAACTAGTAGTACCCATAAAACTATGCTAGTAGTGCTGCATTTTGATTACCACTGTCGCAAGTAGGTGTCAGCCATGTTATGACGTCACGTGGAGAATAAACAGAGATTTGTGGATATTGCATGCGCCGGCCTACCGGCTGTGCCGTTAATAATGCTGACTAGTGCTGCCAACTGCTGGGAAACTTCAATTTTTATGGGAAATTTTATTTCAAAACGAAAAAAGGAATTATTGCAAGAACAAGAGCATTTTTGTTTAAATAGAACCGCCAGTTTTTGTTTGGGACTGAAAATAAATTGATTTTCAAAATGTTAATTAAGTGAAGTGGGCACCGTGGTACTTATTTTTTATTTTTTTGCTCCTTAAACGTGAAATTGTTGGTTATTTTTATAAAAGTCTGACTGATTTTTTTCGCAAAGGTTTTTTCTCAAAAAAACTTTGGCAATGTCATCAAAAACAAATTTTTATAATCCGATCTGAAATAAATTATAAAATTTACAATCCAGCGACTGTTATCAAAGCAATACAATATAATTAACATGAAGCTAATGCCCCTTTAACGGCAATTTCACTTTCTTTATTGCTCAAACTGAAATTCAATCGCAGTTAAAAGTGGGAAATATTTTTATTTATTTTGCCCATATTATACATGCAACAATGAACGTAAACAAGATGTATAAACGTTATTAGTAGCTTTCTCCTGATTTTATCTAATAAATTTCACACCTACACACATGTCTTGCAGTGCCTCAACTCTAGCGCTCTCCCAGATGCGCACGACTTGCTCAACCAAACAAAACCAAAACACTTTCAGCTATTTTGAAATTAGTATCTATTGCAAGCCGAGAAAATATAATAACAGTAAATTATATTATTAATCGAATTTAATCGCATAGGGAATAGTATTGTATATTAAGGCGTGTTTGGACCGCTGCGAACACGCGCGAACCAAGAAATACGTTTGGAATTCAACCCCAGGTCATTTTAAAAACAATTTACTATATTTTTCAAGAGATTTGCTTTAAAGTTTGGGGCTAATTCCTACTATTAGTCATTGTTGGCCCTGCCAACTTAGCAACATCTTTTCTACACACTAGAGGTAAATCTGCAAAGTTATTTGGTAAAAGTATTTTGATCAGTTCATTATTTTGACACCCCGTAAAGAATTTCGTTTATAAAAACGACTCTGTTATTCTAGAAAGTTAAGAAATTAACCATTTTACGGTAAAATTGGTCGAGCTATTATTTTTTCCAAAACAAATTCATTTATCAGAGCACTTTTTAAGTGTATTTGCGATTTTATCGATATAAATAGTATGATGCTCACGATGCCATTCACCTCACGAAAAACAGGCGTGCCAAGTTCATACAAATTAGTTTCCATAATGTTAGTAGGATTACACGTTGTTTGGGTGACTATTTTTATCTCGCATAATAAAATTTTTTACTAAAATAAAAATAAAGATAATGCGAGTTCAACGAACCGCACGAGCAGTTTTAGATACGGGTTATATTTCGTAGGAAAATTTAGGATAATCCATACATAGCCCGAAGATATCAAGGAACTGGCAGGGCTTCGAAGTTTACAAAAATTTTTTCACTGGGTTTCACAAATCCAAACGTGCAGAATAAAAACAATGTTAAATGAGAGGAAAGTGGCATATTTTTTAATTTCTGTACACCTAGCGTTTAGTTGGTTTCGGGAAAAAATATATTTATAATACAATTTGTTCTTTGAAATGTAAACTGACACACAAAAAGTTCGGGTAATTTATTATCCTAGCAACTTAATCATTTTGATGTGTATGTGTTAGGCCAGTCACCCACTAAAACAACCAAAAATATAATAAAACAAACATGAAACATTAAAATATCTTCTTGATTTCATTTTTACGTTTAAAAAAATAGAATTATTTTCATTTATGTTCAGAAAGATATTTTCAGTGGTAATGTATAACATATTTTAATTCTTTGGACGTTTCATGCCCTGTAGTGTATGGTAGGCTTTAGGAGACGTATTATTAAACATGATTAACGCTACATTCTTTTTTATAAATGAATTTTTTAAACTAATCACCTATTATTACAAATTACTCTTTGTAGCTCAAATTCTCATAACTGTTTTTTGATAAGAATCACTAATATAAAATAATTTCCTTTATAATGGGTTTAGATACGTATCTTTATAGTCTGTCTATTTTTAGTTTATAAATGAATACATAAATAAAGATAGTGTCTCGATATTTTGTGAACATGGAATTACCAAAGATTTTTTCTGAATGTGCGGATAATGAGTACAAAAGAAATAGTTGCATTTTCGTTGTAAAGTCACCAGTAGAAGCAAAAGCTTCATTTTACTATCACCCATTAGGCTATTGAACATAGGATTTTAAAAGGAACTATGAAGTTCAAGATATTTTATTACAAGAATCGTTCATTTCGATTTTTAAGGTGTGTGTGTGTGTGTTCTTTTAAATAAGAAGTGGATCTTATTTGTGGAAGGGCGAAATGGGCGGTGACTATGAGACGCCTTCATTATAGCCATCCTTCTCTATCGCACGGATTTCTATGACTTACTTTATCGCTCTCACGTAACGGCAGATGGACCATCGGTACTTTCCGAACCTGTAGAGTAAAAGTCAGAAATTTTTATTTTATAATTTGTATCAGGACATTATTTGAGATTATAAACAGATTTGTTTTATAAAAATGTTGTGTAAAATATTAAATAATAGTACTTCTGTCTTGAGTATTATCGTGTTTTTTTAATTTATGAGCACCCTGTATATCTAATCTAAGATGTTTGTATGACAGTCTCATTTTTTCGAGGGGCAGAACTTTCTATAAAGAGTGACATTTTTCGGTAATGTCGAAAACAAAAGAGTTTCTCCTCTTGTCAGCGCCATCCGTGGACACACTGTATATACATTATTAATAAACTTTATTGTACTCAAGTTTTTAATAAATTATTTTATTAAAAAAGTAAAAAAAAAATTAATAAAATCTTAATTTTTGCTTTCTTTAAAATTGTTATTAACGATTTTTTGCATAAAATTTTCCTTTTACATTTTTTAAATAAGCTATTTCCATGGGAATTCCAATTCTCTAAATAATTTTTCCTATGAACTATAGCGAAATTTTGCTTCGTTTTCGAGCTACAATGAAAAAACTGAAAGGGGTGCATTTTCACTCCTCTCTCCAATTTCCACCCTCTAATTTAATAGCACTCCGCGGTTTTTCATCTAAAATGACCCTTTGAACGATTCATGTACTAAAATTGCTTGAACGTCATAATTCCTTTCAAGCGTTTTTTTGGATATAATCAATAGCCTACATTGTTGGGTGTTCACTTAAATATCTGCAAAAAGTTAGAAACAAAACTGCGATATCTCCGACGATCGCCAAATTTTTCAGAGCATGACAGCTGTTTTTCGACGTGGTCATTAAGTGGACAACATACTATTCGGCTTTTACTTTCGGCTAGCTCGTTAGCTTAGTAACGTCAGGCGAAAAGAAAGCATTTTGTGCGTTTAGGTATCAAGGCCTCGTACAAAAATGAAAGTTCTAACTAATAAACTTACTCTCTTCCACCGATTCGCTATGGTCGGAATTCGTTCTTTTCTAGGTGTAGAAAAACTTTGAATGTGGACAATTATCCTGTTAAAATTAATGTGGTGTTGGTGTCTAATTTGGAATGAAAGTTTGTCCACGAAAAGGGTAACGAACCACAAAAAAGAGAAAAAGATATAAATTTTTTAGTGGAAAAGTATCAACTGCTTATAATTTAACTTAAAGAAAGCTATACACGAAATAAATTCATATACTTCAGTAACAGTGTGTGTACGAAGAAAGTTTCCTATAAAAATTATATGGCCCTTTGAGAACTTCAAGAATTCGTTTTTAGATGTATGTTATGTTTTTTATACGGAAACGGAAAAATTTTCTCATTTCAACGAATTATGTGTCACAGTTTGCTTCAGTAGGTTTTCTTATATTTAAGACGTCTGGAAAAACATATTTCAAAAATATAAAAAACAGAATTCCATTTAAAAAACATAACTTACATTTAGAAGTCATATATGCGATGTTCAGTTGTTTTTTCATATGAAGTCTGTACTTAAAAAAATATATATTTTTTAATAGCAATAGACCAAAACATAAGACAATAGAAAGATAAATATTGCAAGCACTCCAAATCTATTAAGGCAATTATTTTACACGGGGTGTTTTCTACAAACATCCGAACTTTACAAACAAACTACATTTCCTTCAATTTATCAAACAAACATTTAATGGTACCAAGTTGAAACGGTTGTTATAAAATATGGTTAGTTTTACAAAAAGTAACATAATGCGTAATTACTTGAATTACCTAAAGCAATTTGTTATTTATTTTAATTACTTCAGGTTTTACAAATATTTTCGCTTAACCTACCTGTTTTTAATTACATAAATTCCGAGCAACTGGAGCTGCAAATTTCCTAAAAATAACTATGCTGCATTATGGTGATTGTCGGATTTTGAAATTGCTTTTTTATGTAATTTTGCTTGCACTCACTTTCACATATAACTGTAATACACTGCTCGAGTAAGAAATTCGCGCAAAATGTGGGTATTTCCTTTAAAAAAAAAGGAGTTTGTGACATTTCAAAAGAAAGTTTGCACCTTTTTGGTATTTGGCAGAACTGCACCTAAAAGTAAACAAAATCTAAACGCGTTTAGTTTTGTAGATCTGCAATATTCTCAACAGGGATAATAGTACAGTCATTGAAGCTTTTCTCCTCCGAATTCGTTGAAACTGAACCGATCGATTTGAAATTTGGTAGATAGTTAGAGAAAAGGTCAATGAACATTAGTGACATAGCGCCGATTGGCGCTTCCACCCTGTTGGGGGTTGACACCCCTTCTCGGGGGTGGAATTTTTTTTCAAAAATAACGCTGGAAATTAATAATTATTTGAATAATTTTTTATAATTTTTTTAGCACAGGGGTGATTTATAAGGGTTGAAAAGTGTTATGAGATACAAATTCTTTCATAAGCAATGAGGGAATTTTTATTTTAAATAATTGCACCGTTAAAGCATTCCAAGCTTTTAAAAAGTAATTTTTTATCATTTTTGTCAATACAGGGGTGGTTTTAGGGGTTGAAAGGGAAAAATTATTTTATTAGCTATAAGGTAACTTTTATTTTAAATAATTGCACCGTTAAAGCATTCCAAGCTTTTAAAAAGTAATTTTTTATCATTTTTGTCAATACAGGGGTGGTTTTAGGGGTTGAAAGGGAAAAATTATTTTATTAGCTATAAGGTAACTTTTATTTTAAATAATTGCACGATTTAATCATTCCAAATCAATTAAAAAGAAACTTTTTATCATTATTTTTTGCATAGGGGTAGTTTTTAAGGGTTAAATAAAGGGTAGAAAAGATCTAATATATCATAAAACATGTTCGAGAACATTATTTAATCTTTGTGCTTGAACAAGATTTTTATCAATAAAATGCTTAAAACTTAATTTTTTCCATTTTTTCCACTTAGGGGTAGTTTTTACCCCTAAAAAACAAAAACCGTCAATCGGGCTTATGTCACTTTTGAACTAAGATGAGCCTTATTCTAAATTTTCATGCAAATCCATGCAGTTTCAAATAATTCGGAGGTTACAGCTGATTTTCAGCTGATCACTGTACTATAATTAATTACTAAAAATATAGTTTGTTAGTTAGCGACGGAATACACGAATTTTCTTGTAAAATAATCTACAGGGTGATACACTTTGGTACGACACTTTTAAAGTTCTGCCCATTATTGCCGCTGACTTCTCTTTTGAGAAAAGTCAACTTCTCTGTTTGTGTTTGGTTGGTAGTCACCAAAATATTACTCAAAGTATAGTCATATCTTTCATGTATGATAGAAAAAGATACAGTGTAGAAACAGCTATGGTAAAGATCAGTATTTTTCAATTGTGCTTATAAAACACGGTAACCTAGGGCGAATGGCTTATTGAAGGTACAGAATCATTAAAATTTCAACTGAGATTTACATAGAGTTGTTTTTGAGTCAGACGACATTGGTTCTGGCCTTGTATATTTAAAATGCGCATTACGAGCGTTATTTTATTATTCTATCATAGCTAAATAATTAATTTTATCATACCAGGATGTGATATAGGTGGTTTTTCAATGTTATCTCCCTGTGCGATTTTAGATTGTGACTAATCTTTTTTCATTTTTTTTTTCATTGCGCAATTTTTCTACACGTCGCCCTGTACGTGTCAATGGAACCTGGGGATATCTTGAAGTGTTATCCTTATCGTGCTAGTGTTATCGCGAAAAGTAGGTCAGTAATATTTGGGATTTAGATAAAATTTAATGGCACTGATCGCAACCTTGCCAGCATTCGGAGAAAAGCGTTTTTTTACAACAAACAAAATTATCTAGACCTCTCCTCCCCACACGATGGGGTCTAATTGAAAAAAAAACATTTACATCCATCGAATAAGATTTAAAGTTCTCCATACCCTACAAGTTCTGTATAAAGCTCTTCATCCACAATGAATTCTAAGTTTCTAATGTTTGACTTAGTTTAATTTCTCTATAGTCTGTTTAGAAATGAAAGAGAGTAATAAAAGCTTATTATGTATGCAAATCGTAAATAAATGTAGTACTGGTGCTTATATTCAATATTTTTATATAATGTATTTTCCGTATAGATGAGGTGTACTTTTAAAAAAACTTTGTGCGATCGGACTGTACTAAATTGTAGCAGGTAGCTAAAATTTAATCCCCGACAATCCGTCTTTGTCTATGCCGCTTCAATTTCTCGGTCCATTTCTCTTATAAGTAAACAATATAAAAACAGCATTTCAAAACATGAGGCTACTTTAAGCATCATAACCGGGTTAAGAGGGTTTTTAGTAATTCAAATAAAATTATTCAATATTATTATCAAAATATTTATTTAAATTTAATGAATAGACTTTTATTCCACACAAAAATATATGTATTTTGAAAATTCAAATTATGGTGAGTAAATGTAGTGTTGTATAAATGTACAATAAAGAAAATAAAAAAGTAGGTATATTAAAATTCATCCTCTGAATATTCTGATGAATTATCTTCGTCTCCTAGATTGATAACGATAGGTTCCACAGTAACGTCAATTAAATTATCGAGTTCCCACATTTTCTCCTCTTCTTTTTGTACATGATGTATACATCTTTGCCAGTTATCTGCAGTTACTCGTTCCAAGGAATTTTTTAACAAAATTTTCACGTCACTTAATTTAAACGTCGTATTATTTCGCGCTACATCTCCTTTTACCTGCGCCCAGACTAATTCGATTGGGTTAAGTTCACAGTGATAAGGTGGTAACCGTAGTACCGTTATTTGGCGATTTGTTGCCATTTCATCGATAACATATTTTTTCTGATCTTTATTAAGATTGACAAGTGTCAAAAGTTCCTTTTTCACCATATTTGTTTCAAAAGAAATGTTTTTTCCGGATAACCATTGAATTATATCGGCTTTCCTCCAAGCAGTCGTAGGCGTCCGCTCGGTCTGCCGTGAATGGTAACTGGCATTATCCATGACAATTACAGACCCCGGAGGAATAAGATCCAACATCTGTGTAAAATACTCTTCGAAAACATCTGCGTTCATGTCTTCGTGATAGTCACCTGTATTTTTAGATTCAAATAAAAGTAAACCGCCATCTACAAAACCACTGGCACTACCTATATGTGTCACTATTAATCTTCGCCCTTTACCTGAAGGTGCCTTGAACCCTGTTGAAAGTCCATCCAAAAATGCTTGTCGAAAACTTTTTACATTTTTATCTTGCCATACTTTTGTTACAGTATATCCCTCGTTGACCCAAGTTTCGTCTAGATAATAAATATTCCTCCCTTCGTCACGGAATTTTCTAATTGATCTTAAGTAGGATCTTCGCCAACAAATAATTTCATCTTTATCGATAAGAACTGACTTCCTGTTCTGCTTTTCCCAGCAAAAATTCAACTCTCGTAAGACGGCCCATAATTTGCTTCTACTGATTTTTGGCAAATCGTTGTCCTCTGAAAGTTCACTTAAAATTTTGTTTAGCGTTGGTATTTCTTTTTTAAAATAAAATGAGTGTACTTTTCTGCGAATGACATTTTTGAAGAAATCATCTATAACGACTTTTGACCTCCCTGTAGATGATTTTGGGGGATTTACAGTATCTTGTTCATTTTTTGTTTCCTTTAAAAGTCTGTAGATAGTCGATTTTCCAATCCCTGTCATTTTGGAACACTTTTCCACGATGTCGTCAACACTGTTGGTAGGATTTTGGTGTTTCAATGCATTAAATACATTTAATATAATAATCTTCTCATTCTGAGACAGCGCACATCTTTTCACGCGTTTAGCAGGTACGTAATCTGATAAGCTCGACATTTTACCCAAACAATATTATATCCACTGGCACAATAGTCACTAAACACAAGTCGAATTTTACTCTACTGCACTAGCACGTCTTCGTATATTCAGCTCTAAGACTGGATTGATCTGTCACAATACACTGGCTCCTGCCCTATGATGTATCCAGTAAAATATACTAATGTACACCCATTACCTGTTAGCATTAGTGTTACCCGATAATTACCTGAAACGAAATATTACCACGCCCATGGCCGGTTCTTATCTCGGGGTTTTATTACTCTCTTGTATTTCCAAACAGACTATAACGTTGTTCTTTTTCTTTAAATAATACAGCAGCGGCGGCTCGTCGTATAAAGCAACTGAGGCCAAGCTTCGCTGTAAAATTTGGCTCTCACACCGTATATAATACCTACTATTCTACTATTAACCTAAATAAACAGTTGGTAAACTAATTTCCAATTACCTACTACATTTACCAAAAACCAACTTTTTTTCTTTCTTGCCCACCTAGTAAAAAAGCCACAGACCTCACCCATTCACAATGTCACGAGCCACCACTGTAATACAGTATTCTTCAGAAAAATATTCGTGGCATATTCTCATTAATTTTTGTGAGATTATGTTATTAAAACAAGTTTCCTTTTCTTTGTGCTTGCAATACTTACTTTAATACATACAGAGTGTCACTTATGTATATGTACGAAATATTTTAGCTCGATATATTGTTAATCTACGGTGAACGCCAGCAAAACGCTGCAGAGACATCGCACATAAACACGAAGATTAAAACCTTATTCAAGCTGAAAACCGACACATTCTCGCATATTCGCCGAAAGCGCCTTCGTCAGATTCGGCAAGTCATCCAAAACACAGTAACATAACGGTGAGAGGGTCCTTCATGCGTGTCCATGCGAACCAGGTCAAACGTAGACCGAAACGTTAATTTTTTTCGGAGCGCTCGACTGACCGCTCGGCGAAAGTCGTAAAACTTTCGTCACTTTCGCCGAAAATGCAATAATATGGTAATCCTCGCTGTGTAAGGTTCGAGAATTTCGGAAAGATTATACAAGCGCGACGTGTAATCTTGGACGGGAATATTTATGTTACGCGTGTTGGTACATCTGAGTGAAAATAAAAGTTGTTCGTCGCTGGGCAAAGTTCAATTTCTGTACGAGTTCTGAATACCGGGCTCTGTTACTGCCATGCAGGAAAAACTAATAAAACGCGAAGGTTTTTATATGAACTTTGAGTGCTTTTAGCTTTTTCGATAGAAGATATCAAAAAAAATTATTTACAAAAATTGTAGCCAACTTAAAACTGCACATTTTAAAATTATTTTCGTATATACAGAATGTTACGTATTACCAGGGTGAACCAAACATAATATTTTTTAAATGGGACACCCTATATATTATTTTAAATTTAGATTAAGCTCATTTCTCCCTTGCTTTCAATATGGGGTTTAATTAATACAGCGTATGTATTTCAAAAGTTATGGTCAATTGTATACGAGAATCATTCCCATTTCAGCATCCTGTATACCCTAAATAGGACAACTTAACAATCATTTTTGCAGGCATAACTTTTTGATATTTCTACAGTTTTACGAGAAAGTGCTATTTCTTTATTATTGCAACAGTTGAATATAGGGCGAGCCACAACTCGAGCACATAATTTTCTCAATTTTTTTAAATGAATCACCATGTATTTTATTTTAAAAACTGAAAATACACTTTATGTTCTTTCATTTTTATAAAGCATTCCCTATAACTAAAATCATTAATTTTTGAGATATTTACCATTTAATAACAAAAAGATTATTTTAAAAAAATTCCTATAATAACAATCTTTCACTTTTTGGACCATTTGTCCTCTTGTAAACTCAATCCGAGGACATACTGTATATAAACGTGCGATACCTTACAATCAATTGTAGCACATTTGAATCAAGTATTTTTGGCGTGTATTGTTGCCTTTTTGTGCATTTCCTCTACATTTTATTACTTCTTTATTTTTGTATTTGCTTTAACTTTTGCAATTGTTTGAAATACTATGAAAAATAATTATTATATTCATTAATTAAAGAAAGATTGCTGACGTCTTAACAAAACACACATAAAAGTCATTTGACTTAAAAAAACGGATTATAATATTTCACAATCTGATAAAAACACAGTTAAGTAATCTTATACTGTTCCCTCAAGGAAAGACTTTCACATTCCGAAAATTCTAGCGTGACCATAACGCCCAGATAAATCCCCGAATTTATGTGAATTTCATTCGCGTTTCTTGGGACCACGTGCCGATAATCGAGTTGGGAATCGAGAACACAAGTTTGCGCCAGAGTGTTTACATTTTTGATATGAATGTAAACTTGTGATTAATTCGGTTGATAATCTTTATTGCCGTCCCAAAGTTATCGGATTCAACCTAATTTTAAGGTGATATTCAAAAAATTTGTCTAAACATTTAATTATAGTCTGTCTCTAAAAATAAGGAAATCATATTAAAAAAATTAAGAGTGCTATTGTACCTGAAATGTCAATCTGGCGATAATGCAATGGCTATCATCAATATGTCCTTCTTTCACCCCTGGATGTCGAATCTGAAATTCAATTATTAAAAAAGTTACAAGGGATGTACAATTAAAACAACGCCCTCTGTATTGTTAGTTAATAGCTTTTACATTTGCTTCGCGTTAAAGTTGGATATTCAGCAAGCTCGAAATTTTACAAAACTCTCTATTTTCATTTCATGACATTATCCACAACAGCTGAAGATTTTTAAAATAAACTTTGCTTCAAATTGTCATCGAAAACCAAGAAAAGTCAAATAACTCTAAGTGAAAATGAATCTATTCATATATTATGTAATTCACGTGAAGTAACGATAGTTTAAAATCATGTGACTAAGGAGGTATATCAGGTTTATTCAAAAGCACAGATGTACTTGAAATTTATATAGTGTATTACCCAGAGCTCCTTCTGTGAGTCATATTTTTTTGAAATTTTTTTTGAATCTAGACTTTCAGATATTGTTGTTGAAAGTTGTTCATTTCAACATAGGTTTATAGTTGCAAAACTTTACTAAAATAGAGATTAAGAACACGAACATTGAATAATAATGTAATTTCTATCACAGAACCTTCAAAATTGCATCCAACATTTTCTTCGACTTGGACGAGAGATGCTCGCGAGGGTCATTTCATTTCTTTAGAATTAAATTAACATAATTCTCGTTGTTTTACCAGTTCACATGATTTACGGATTTTAAATAAAGGATACAAATCTTCGCGAGGATAATACGATATATTTGCTATATATAATAATTATATTGTACATAGTTTACACACAATACATTTTTGAACGCGTACGCATCTTTACCCGAATTTGACGCGCAATATCTCCGATGTCCGAGGTCTGTAGGTTCGCAGTGTGTACAACTGCTAGTCAATTATTAGCGCTGTTGCCACATCTACATAGTCTTTATGCGTTCATTAAATATAATTTAAAACTACTTAAATATCATATTTTTATGTTGTTAATTAGTCAATATGTATGCTATGTGCATATGAGTAGATTTATTTGCTATATAGATAATGTTTACCGCAAATGATTTCAATAGAATTTAATTTTTTCAAATTGGCAGCGGGCTTTAGTCCCATAAGAAAAGCATAGGACCCCCCTGCGCTCCTCACTTCCCTCGGACCCCGATATACCTCCTTAAAAAAGAAAACTGTCTTTTTCCATCTGCGGAAGCACCAGGAGAGACGCGTAAGCATTTTCATATGTGAGACTGTTTAATGATAGATTAAACGTAATAATTAATAACTATCGCTACATTTAAATGTTAATCACGATTATGACACCTCCAGTGTCACTGGCATTCTCGGATTATGGTAATAGAGACGTTCAACCGGCGATTTGAATCCATAATTTCCATATTTTAATTGAAAAGGAGCTTTCGTTTGACGTAAAACAAAAACGAGGAAAATTTCTTCTAACGTAATTTAATTAATGGCCATTATTTATGGGATAATTATCTGTTCCGAGTCATTTCCTTGAAATTTCTTTTTGTCGAGCGGAGAAAGTGAGTACTCTTAATTGTAGGACTTTTGCAGATAAGTGGCTACTTATAATTTCTACTAATGTGATGTCATGATTCGCGACTGTGTTTTCGAGTAGTTCACTGCCACTTCAACGCATCAGCGAAGTGTTACCATTGGAATCTTTTGGATTGGATATTTTTCCTATCTATGTCAAATCTGACATTCCGAGAGCGTTGACTGATTAATACCTGTTTTTTTGTCATAGTTTTCAAAAAAATGTAAAAAATTGTATTTTATGCCGTACTGGCGACTATTTCAAACAATCATAGTCTCTTCTGTACTTTAAAAAACGTACCTACTCTTTATTAATCTTTTTCTACTTACTTTAAAGTTTTTCTTTCTCAAAAAAAACATCGATAAACACATAAAGTTCACCAGAGTAGCTTAGGTGTAATGTGAATCGTTTTAGTTCCAATTCATTCGTTGTTAAATTATTTTGAAAAATGGTTGACAGTTTCAGCAAAGAACAGAAATTTTAATATTGGATGCGGAGATAAAATCCGTAGTCAAAAGGAGGTATGTGACTTATTTCACCATAACTATCCAGACAAGAGAATTAGTCAAGCTACAATAAGTAAAGTATCCAAAAAGTTTGAAGAAACCGGAAGTATAAAAGCTTTACCTGGATCAGGAAGGCGAAGAACGGTAAGCGAAAATGACCGTAAGTGATGCTCGCCGTTACTGAAAATATTCACTCATCCATTAGATCTATATCCGCCAACTACAACCTGTCGAAGTCCTCAGTTCACAGAACTCGAAAGTCTCGAAGTGGCATCCTTGCAAAGTTAACGTCTTACTAGAACTATGGGCAGCTGACACAGACAGAGGATTACAGTTTTGCGAGGAAATTAGAAATTTCTTTGAAAAACAACCCAACAAAACCTCTATAATTAGCTCAAGTTTGTAAAAAAATACTGGAAAAAACAAAAATAAACAAAAGAAATTAAAAAATTAAAAATACAGAAAAAAAACAAAAAAAATTTCAAAAAATACAGAAAAAACTAAAAAAGGGATCAGTTAACCACTACGTCTTCGCCGTTGATCCTGGGTCACGCTAAAAGTGGTTTCAGTAAGCTTGTTCTGAAATTCATGATTTTAAGATGATTTCAGTCAATTTTTCATTTCATAATCTTTTTTTGAGATATTTGGTAAAAGCGAAAAAAAATTTTGTCAGATTAAAGCATCAATTGATTTCCGAAAAAAAAATAATATCAACAATAACTAATAAATACAAGCTCAATTCGTTTGACTTGGAGATAAAAAACGGATTATACGTGTGTGCTCAAATGCTCTACTTTGCTCTTCATGAATGCGTATAGCATAAATATAAAAGCGTCCATAACTTGCCAAACCAATCACTTATGATTTCCAATTTGCCATTTTTTTCATCTACGAACAATATAGAAACTTTCTGCGTTAGCTGATTTTGGATCCATTTTCGGACCACTTTTGCATGCTTGAGAAACATCGTGGGTGGAGGCCGCTATAGAACCTCTGCGGACTCATCATATGAGGTGTTTGAGCGTCGACCCTGGTCCTGACAACTCAACGATGTAGCCACTGACTTGGCCTGGTCAGAAAATCAAGACTTTAAACTTTTTTACTACACTATTTAAAGAGCACGAACATTATTTCTTTTTCCTAATAACGAGCGTTCAAATAAAAACGTGGTCGAAGTTGGCTCTGACACATTGGACGTAGGGAGTAACTTATAGCGACCAACTTAACCTCATTTCTCGACGAGCTGTATAGCAGCTGTCAGTTTCAATAACGTTAATGACTATATAACTTTATTTTAAAGAATAATCGTGATAACAATAACAAACAATTAAAGGAGCTGCGGAAAGTGTCCCCCTCCTTGTTATAACAATAAATTAAAGCAGCTGCTGAAAGTGTCCCCCTCCTTGTTCCAAGCACTTTTCACACCTGTTCCTCAAAGAATTAAAGACATTTTCTAAGATGCTCGGGGTATTGTTAATTTCACGAATCTTGTCTATAAGTCGAGCCTGCAGATGGTTTAAATCAGGAATAGGCAGTTCAAAAATAGTGTTTTTAAGGTAAGGCCACAAAAAGAAATCACACGGCGTAATATCACATGACCTCGGTGGAAATTCATGTTCAGCATTGAGACTTATTAGTCGATTTTGGAAAACTTCCCTCAACATATTCATCGTCTCGCCTGCCGTATGTGCCCTTGCGCCATCTTGTTGAAAGTAAAAGTTTGTAATTTCGTTTTCTTCCAGCTGGTTAACAAAAGGAGCGATAATTTCTTCTCTATACCTTTGCGCAGTAAGAGTACCATTAAAAAAAATAGGTCCATAAATCCTCCTTCGATTGAGAGCACACCAAACTCCAATTTTTTGAGCGTGTAGAGGGCCCTCGACAAAAAAGTTATCTGGTTTTTCAGAAGACCACATTCTCATATTCTGTGAGTTTACGTAACCACTTAAATGAAACCAGGCTTCATCAGAAAAAAAGGTGATATTATGAAGTTCACCGTAGTTGTTTAAAAACCATTCACAAAATACAGCCCGTCGCGGAAAATCAACTTCATGAAGTTCTTGCTGACAAGTTAAACGATAGGAGAACAAACGCAAATCTTTTTTTAACACTGTGTGGCAGGTACCGACTGATACTCCCACCATTTGTGATAAAACACGTACAGAAGTTCTTGGCGCATTTTCCATTATTTGTTGGACATTTTCTTTTAATTCTTCAGTCCGCTTTTTAGGTCGGCCGCTTCCTTCTTTTCTTGTTACACTGCCCGTTTCACGAAAAACATTAACACAACGCTGAACTGCACTTTGAAAAATTTTGTACTCAACAACGCCGGGAAATTGATTTTGAAATTCTATGAAACATTCCTCAATAGAATACTTCCATATTCCATCAATCTTGCGTCCATTTCTAAAGTAGGACTCTATGATAAACACTTTTTGTTCTTGAGAAAACACCATTTTAAACGCTTTTTAAAACGAAAATATTCAAATTGATAGCGGCGATATAGCGCTTTGACAGATGACGTTTAAGTTCATTTGGTATACGCTACGCCCTACGTCCAAATTTTCAGAACCAACTTGACCACGTTTTTATTTGAACGCTCGTTATTATCCGTCAATTATGAAAATTTGTATTTATACTTTTATAGTAGTTTTGTCGAACTTAGTTAAAAAAAAGTACATATAACTATGTTCTTTGGTTAATTTAATCAAAAATCACTAATTTTCTTTTTTGCTGTGCATAATCTGCGTTAGCGAGACCGCGTTTTTTTTCTGCGCAGAATTTCGAGGCGGGTCCGGGCGATGCCTTAGGAAAATCGAAAGTGGCATCGTAAAAACGAACAGGCGGCGGTTACATCAAGGCGAACGCTTATCGGAATGCGCCTATTGAATTTTTGGGCAATTTCGGTGCCGACATTGACCCGGTGCCGCGGCAGTTAGCGTCTGCAAGTGGGTCACCTACATTCAAAGTGTTTCATTGTCAAGACCCGAGATCGGATCGAATCGGCCATGGCCATACCGCTGAAACTTTGGATCGCCAACGGATGGCTGGTCGATATTGCAGCTGCCTAACATTGACGCGCCTTAAAATTCGCGGCATAGCCGCCCTCGCGTAATCCGGCACGCACTGAGATACCGCTTCGTAATTTCCTTTGTAAGGTTTCGAGAGATACGAAAAAGAACTAATCGCATAAACACAGAATAACGATATTTTTTTATTTTTAACTCATAATAAGGCTATTTTCGTTAGATAAATGATATACAGGGTGTTAACTATTTATTAAGAGGGTAAAAATGGATGTCCAAAATTTTCGAAATAATTCGTAGTTTGGTTTTTTTGCTACTACCGAATAATTGGAAAATAACGGAACAATTGAATTTTTTTAAACACTTAAAGTACATATAATTCACTGTTTTTGTGCACAGGGTCAGCTCTACAAAAATGAATTTTTTAAAAAACGCAGAATTTTCTGTTTTTTTCGCGTTTTCTTCGTTTCTAATTATCCGATCGGATCGATCGACCTCTCGTTTTATTCATATTTCGATTCTCTACAAATTGTCTTTTTATAGCATTCAGATTGTTTCGTTAGTTTAGGTTTTACCTACAGTCCAGTCACTGAAGCAATTTGGCTCCCAATTTTTTCGGATAGAATGGATTGACATGAAATTTGAACTGTAGCCCAAGAAACAAAAGTTATATAGTGCCGATGTGTGCTTTTACCCCTTCTGGAGGATGGGATTTTTGTTGTTAAAAATAACCTCACGATTCGATAGAGGGACGAATTTTAAGAAAAAAATGTTCTATAAGAATTTCTTGTACAGTCAATACTCTTTGAGTTATTTGCGCCTAAACATGTTCGTTTTTAGCCCAAAGAATGCATGTTTTTGAGACATTTTTCGCCTCAATACCTCAAAATTTATCAAAAAAATTATCATAAGTAAAAATGAAGGTAATTAAATAGCAATGAGATAGCTATTTTTATTTTTGTAGGTAGTATAGAACCCGAGTTATGACTCCCAGAAGTTGAAGTCAATTTCGAAGATAGCTATAATCGACAAGTTCAACGTCCTGTAGCGGAAAAATTAAAGGTTTTTGGAGGAAAACTTATGTAACTCCTATTAAAGTTCTTGAAAAGACCTTTAAATTGAGTGGTGGTAGAAGTCGTTTGCATGAAAACTAATGAAGTTACAATCAAAATAAAATGATTGCCTTGATTTTTGAGAAAAAAAAAATCGGTATTAAAATTAATGACGTGACGGAAAAAAGAATTAAACAAATTCCTTCTGCAATTTACTTTATTTATGTATTATCAGTAGATTCTGGGAATTTGAACGATTTTAGAAGCCTAAATTTAAAAAAAAATCATTTACCTACTTTTGAATAAAAATTTTTAATTTTTTAAAACGCCTTTTTTCAAAATATTTCAAAAACTAACACAGTTATAAAAAAAATTGTAGAATAAGAAATTGTAGATTTTTTCTTACTGAACAATCAGCTTTTAAATTTTTGTAGGAGTTATGATCGTTAGAAACTCAAAACTAAGCTCCAAGATTGCCATTCCTGAGCCCTTTTAGCTTACAAATCTAAAAAACGAAGGGCTCGAAAAAACTGCAAATCATAGAACTTAAAGTGCTTTAAATTCCCTACAAAATGGTTTTTTGAGTAAATTTATAACTTTAAAATTACAAAAGTTATGGTAAAAAAATTAATTGCATTTTTCCGGCAACATTTTCGGACCAGGTAAATTACCATCATATTTATGTATTTTGAAGCACTTGCGAACTGATTTGAGTAAGTTTTTAATAATATTTATAATATTTGATATTAATTTAATAAAAAAAATATTAAGAATAAATTCAATAACATTAAAAAAAATAATTATATCATCATACCCACATACAATTTTTAGGAAATTTCTCTATAAGGGGTAGGTTTTTTTATGAGGGGTAGGTCTTCCATAAGGGTTTTTTGGGTGGCTGAAAAGTTGCAATATATCATAGATCATTTGAAAACCAATAAAAAGTTTATAATTCAACTTATGCATACCATTAAAACATCTCAAGCTTTCAATAATATTTTTTTGTTTATTTTATT
Source organism: Anoplophora glabripennis (assembly GCF_000390285.2). Lineage (NCBI taxonomy): Eukaryota > Metazoa > Arthropoda > Insecta > Coleoptera > Cerambycidae > Anoplophora > Anoplophora glabripennis. The sequence goes on along the minus strand of NW_019416901.1, from coordinate 1,725,984 downwards.
ATAAGGGTTGGTTTTAAGGGTTGCAACTTTGTAATGAGTCGTAAGCTTTCTAATGAATAACAAAAGAAATGCAATACAATGTGAATGCACCAAAAGAATATTTTAAACTGTTAAAAACTTTTTTCAATTTTTTTAGCCATGGAAGGGTAGTTTTTAAGGATTTTTAAGGGTTGAAAAGTAATTCAATTTCATAAATTATATTAAAAAACATGAAATGACCTTTATCCAACATCTTTAAAATACGTAAATCTGCGATTTTCGCATTATTTTCGCACAAGGGTAGTTTTCACCCCCAAATAGAAAAAAACAACACATCTAGACAATATAACTTTTGAAGTGGAGGGTCAGATGAGCTTGTATGCAAATTTTCAGGAAAATCCATGCTATGCGAAAAAATTGGGAGCTTTTACTTTATTTTTGCCGTGACTGGACTATTATAAGCAAAAAACTAAATAAAATGCGTTTTCTTTCATAAAAATGTTTATAAAAAATTAGATAATGGTAAATTGGAGTAGAAACCTTATCAGGGTATATGAAATATTTTGTAAGTGGAGGATGACAAAAAATGCACTAAGAACTGATGAAACTGTAATGCTAGCGTATTTATTTGAGAAGGTAAGCTATTTTTTATAGATAATTTAGTGTTTTTCATACAATGTCTTTCGTTATTTTAGCAAAAATGTCTTAAGGCGCCCAGTTTATGGTCTACAGATTCCATGTTGAAAAGTACTAAATAAATAAACAAAAATGTGGGTACAATTACTGATTTGAATTAAAGTAAATCTGTTCATACTACGACAAAAGTATATGGATACAAAATATATGTTTCGTATACTGGGTTTATGGTGCTCCGAGAGAAGAATGATATAAGCCCAAACCCCCAAATAACCCTTAAGTTTTCTAGATTCGGGACGAGAACGTCAGGGTATAAGAGAATCTCGAGGATAAATGGTCGTTGACCTGCGGATCGCGAAAAAATGTGCACGCGTCGAAGTCGTGTCGGCAAATATGAATTGGTGTTTCATCTGTAACGATTTTTCACATGTGAAACGTTAGATTGAGTAAAAAGGGGTGCTTTTCACACTTGCATACAATTTTTTTTTCTGTTACATACAAATAAATTAAAAAACATGTCACTATTTCCTAATTCTTGTAATTTGTAATATTTCTTTTCGGGAAATCCGTCCACATACAGGCGAGATGCTGCTAACGCATGTGCACTAGTTCAGTATGTCATTTTAAAAGGTCTTCGACCCTTGTTGTTCTCGGGCTAGGCTCTGTGGTAACGGACACGCTACGAGAATGCCTAGGTCTGCCCTGACATTCATTTCGGTGCACGTTGTTGGTCGTTCGTCTAAGGTTCGACGGAACCTCTCTTCAATCAATGATGGTCCAATGCTTCCAAATATTTTACCCGTTCTTCACCGACAGCATCTTCAGTAGAAACTCTGCAAATGCTTTAGATACAAAGACTACAGCACAATAACTCGAAAAAATATTTTTTCTATAATTTCATCCAAATAAAACTACTATATTTGTTTATTTTGTACGTAACATTATATTTTATATGTTTATCAAACATTGGACAAAATAACCACTTTTACTTTTTCGTATCAGCAATCTGCCTGTGCTCTGAGACTGTTCTCTGTGCATTTGTCTTTTTAAAGAGAAAGCTCTTCTTGATAACAATCTGAGCGCATTTTATTTAATGCCAGTAATTATCGAGTAAAGACACATTCGAGTTGCCTTTCCAACTTACGTAACTTAGTAGGCTGTGATGAATGACAAAAATTTAGTTTAGATGAATTATCGCTTCCCGGTTCGAGACTAAGAAAAGGAATATGGCCATGGAATGCAGAGCGCGGCCTATTTGCGTTCGTTTGTTTCGAGATTGTTCTTTTGTAAGAGAATTTCGATATTATCGATGTATGTCCGGGTTATTTTTGGTATGTCTCCGGCCGTTTATACAGGGTGGTTCAGTCACAATGTCATTAATTTTAATCACGAGGCCTAATAAAGATAGAAAAGAAAAAATAAATTACTCGACCTTTTAAAATATAAGTAAATTGCCCCTTAACTCCCGTTCCTATTGCGCATCACATTTTCTGACCAGGAACGCGCCAGCGGACCACAGAGCGTTGAAGCTTAACAGTTAATTTCCTCATTCGTCTTGAATTTTGTAATTGGTTTCAAAATCGACGTGCAGATGACTTTTTTAACAAAGTTCTACGGAGGATGAGCGTTGTTTTAGCCGTACTGGAATGTTAAATAGCATACTACTCTCTAGAAAGCAATAAGTCACTAGACATACGTACTACAAACTCAATAATTAATACCAAAAACTCATATTCAATAATAAAACATGTTGAAAACTTTAACAATATTAAAAATACTACATTCTAATAACCCATCATTCGGAAACAATTATCATGCTTATAGATTTGCTTTTATTAACAAATAAATAATACTTGTTAATATTTAAAATGTAAAAAATATCTTCTCTCGTTTTCTATTAATTTTTCCCTTAAAAATGAATGATATTTTGACTGAATCACCCTGTATACTTCCATAAAACAATCCAATCTATTTGCTATTCTAATCGTTATTGAAAAGCAGCAAGAACCGACAAGACCATTGTGACGTTGTATAATAAGCGCAACGCCTTCTGCGATTTTTGTCTCCTCTAATCCGCGACATTGTCGTATTAAGGTCTCGATCGAAGGAGGCGAAGACGATCAGGCCATTGTTGCTGATTTACGGGCTTGCTAAGTACCGGAGCGAGGGCGGTCAATTTTTCAGAATAGTTAAGTATAGACTCGAGTTAGGCACTTTTAAAATGTACTAGCGTGGAATTATAGCGATAATAGTCGAACGCCTTTAGTACCACCGGTGCAATTTATTGCATAATATAGAATTAACATGTAACTAATATAAGAGTATATTTCATCTACATTCATCTCCCGTTCTTCTAAATGCTGAGTCATTTAAAGTATAGGCATAATATTGCAAAAGGGTGTTAAATTTCAATTAAGGAGGTATATCGGGTTTACTCAAATGCACAGATGTATGTACTTGAAATTTATATAGCGTATTATCCAGTGCTACCTCTGTGAGTCATATTTTTTTGAAATTTTTTTTGAATCTAGACTGAGATATTGTTGTTGAAAGTTGTTCATTTTAACATAGGTTTATATGGCGAAGATGGACGGTGCGGCTCTTTTTTTGTCCATAACAACTGAGAAAAAATGTAGAAATTGTGAAACAAAACTTTTCCATAGATAGTACACAGTATTATCTTATTTTTGATGTAAAACTAATGTAAGTTTTGAACATAGTACAGCTGTATTAATTAGAAACAGAAACCAATAATTGCATTTCTGTCTGACTTGAGGATTAATGTGGCAACGTCGCAATCAGCTGACAGCAAGGAGGGAATACATTTGAAAGACTTGATAAAAACGAAATTGATTTCAAACATATACATTTTTCCTAAATCCCATGTACATTGTTATCAACAATAAATTATCCACAACAGATGATTTTTTGTAATGTTTTTAAAAAACTAGATTAATTAAAAAAGACTAGGAAGCTGTGATATATTTATTGGAATAAAAAATACAGTTGATAAATCCTTTTAATATATTTAATGGTTTATAAAAACATCGTAATCATTACCCAGCAATATTTAGGGTTACATAAAGTTTTCTTTACTTGATTAATATAATTAGTAATACTTGAGATAAAAGCATTTGTACGGAATAACAAAGGAACATAAATATTTCTCAGCAAACTTTATATCTAAAAAATTAGTTATAGTTGCAAAACTTTTGTAACATTACTAAAATAGAGATTAAAAACACGAACAGTGAGTAATAATGTAATTTCTATCACAGAACCTTCAAAATTGCATCCAACATTTTCTTTGACTTGGACGAGAGATGGGCGCGAGTGTCATTTCATTTCTTTAGAACTAAATTAACATAATTCTCGTTGTTTTACCAGTTCACATGATTTACGGATTTTAAATAAAGGATACAAATCTTCGCGAGGATAATACGATATATTTGCTATATATAATAATTATATTGTACATAGTTTACACACAATACATTTTTGAACGCGTACGCATCTTTACCCGAATTTGACGCGCAATATCTCCGATGTCCGAGGTCTGTAGGTTCGAAGTGTGTACAACTGCTAATCAATTATTAGCGCTGTTGCCACATCTACATAGTCTTTACGCGTTCATTAAATATAATTTAAAACTACTTAAATATGATATTTTTATGTTGTTAATTAGTCAATATGCATGCTATGTGCATATGAGTTGATTTCTTTGCTATATAGATAATGTTTATCGCAAATAATATCAATAGAATTAACTTTTTCAAATTGGCAGCGGACTTTAGTCCCATAAGAAAAACATAGGACCCCCTCTGCGCTCCTCACCTCCCTCGGACCCCGATATACCTCCTTAAAGAGAAAGTCATTTGTGAGTGGAAGGGGTGGCATATTATTATTATTATTATCTAAGAATTAGATCCGTGGCGTTTTGAAAAAAAAAGCGAAGTGACTGTTCCAGGGACGTTTAAAATGCCGTCGACATCCAAAGACCCTCATTAATGAATCTCTCTCCGGAGACGGTCCCGTGGCGGAAATCGTCCTCGCCACTTCGTCGGAGGCTTGGCCTTTGGTTTGTGGGTTGACGGGGTGGATCGATGGCGGAGCTCCGCGATGTGCTGCAAGGTCGACGAACCTGACGCGTGTGTATCCCACGCACTCTGGATGGGAAACTCGAACGACGAGCGACGGCGAACGGAGGATCTCCGGAATCCTGACGGGGATAAAAAGCTCATCTGGCCGGGGTTGAAGCGGTGGAGGCGTCTTGGCGGTGCGCCGCTCTGGGGATGCTATGTTGGAATCCTGAGACAATGCAGAACAACGGAAATTAGAGTTCAATTCTGTTGAAAGAGTTTTTTTTGGATAGCGAAATTAATAAAATGTCGACTTTAATAACGAACATTGTCGAAAGTAGACGTCTGCTGGTGCACGGGGTGGGCGATGTACGAACTGGAATTTCATTTAAAATCCGTAGAAATTGCAATACAGTTCTGTGGATTTCGAAGGATAAAGATGGATGAATGTCTTGATAGATGTAGAAGCAATTTCCTCCACGAGTTCATGTACCTGCACCCAAGAGAGTCGAGTAGTTAGCCCTCATATAATTATTGTGTTATTTCAAAAATGTCACTTTTCTGAGAAAAAAAATGAGTTCATCACATTTACAAATCCGACGAAATAGTTATTTACGCCATAAAGGAGGTAAGTATTATTTACCAGTCGAGGACGATTTTGCGCCCGAGCGGAGCGAGGTCTGGCAATTGGGTCCGAGGCTGGAAATTATACTTAACTGCTGCATGGTGTATAACATTTTATCTGCTCCCTCAGTTCTTTATGGTTCATGAAATAAAGATTAGGTTTTATTTTTTGACATATCTTCATTTTGACTCTATTCGAAATCTAGCATATTTCACGGAGAAGTAAAGAACTTTAAAGTCACCGATGAGTTTGTGGAGTGAATACTCAATGATTAAGTCAACTATTTTCATAGAGGAGAGCGTGGATATATCAAACTACCCCAAGCTGAGAGCATTTTTGGAACGTAAGAATGACGGCTATACGTTTTTACAAGAGAACAAGTCAACGATTTTCTCGTTCAGGCACCCGATAACACATATTTGCTAATGAAGGCAGCGACGGTCTCAGGCATTGCAGGAGCATGCCGTTCTGATGAGTTGTGCAAACTTACTTTGGACAACGTCAATTTAAAAAAATTCGATGACATTATTGTAGTTACAATTCCAAATTCTAAAAATGGTACGCCACGTACAATTCAATTACAATTACTTCTCGTCTGGGTTCTGTTTCTCACCTAGAAATTCTCAACAAATATATTAAGATTAGATTGGAAATTAAAACTGAAACGCTTTCAAGCAGGTAGTAGGTAGTACAAGCAACCAGTCAGCAAGAATACCCTGTCTATGATTCCTAGTAAGATTGCACATTTTTTGAAACTAGAACATCCTGAAATATATACAGGCCATTCATTCCGAAGAACATCGGCAACGTTACTAGCTAATACGGAGTTGATAGTTGATAATTGTAGAAGAAAGTTATGTTGCTGACAATTTAAGCAACAAAAATGAAATAGCCAACAGGATTATTTACAAGGACACTTCAACTCCAGGTTCTAGTAGTACGTCGTATTATGCTGTTTTAATGGATCAGTCGGATAATATTGAGCCTCCGATGACTGAAATGGAGCGGTCAAATCATTTTGAGAAAAATGTGACAAATAGTAAACGCGAGGGGAATAATTATCCAGATTTTATAAAGGAACTATGACGTTCAAGCAATTTTATTGCATGAATCGATCAAAGGGTCATTTTAGATGAGAAAACCGCGGAGTGCTATTAAATTAGAGGGTGGAAATTGGAGATAGGGTGAAAATGCACCCCTTTCAGTTTTTTAATTGTAGCTCGAAAACGAAGCAAAATT